>NC_061859.1:25385076-25387576 GCF_019202785.1 Penaeus chinensis
CAACAACAACAAAACAACAACAACACAACAATAATAATGTCAATGATAATAATAATAATAATAATAATTATTATTATCATTATTACTGTTATTATTGTTATTATTATTATTATTATTATAACATGATAATGGTAACGAGAACTATGATGATAATGATGATAATAATAATGCAAATGTTAATGTTAAGAATAGTGCTAATAACAATAATTTTAGTAATTGTTATACCACTAGAGATAAGGATAATAATGGTGATGAAGATGATGATAAACGACCAGAACAATAATCTGGGAGGCTACGGCGTCTGAAGCCAAAGGATGCTGCCAGGTTGGTGTTTTTTGGGAAAGGACTGCACGATTTGATAAAAGTCCAATCGTAGGAAAGCAATAATAATGAGAACAATGTCACTCGATCACCCTCCGCCGATTATCCCAGAAGACAGTGACTCCGTTGCAGAGGAACAGAGGCGGAACTCGAAAACCTGAAAGCCAAAATTCTATAAGAGGTAGCTTAGGTCACACACGGAGATATTAAAGATGGGTGGGGGGGGGGGGGGTTTCAAAGAACGAAGAAAATGGAGGAAATTATAAATAAAGTAAAAAACACGAATAAAGAGGGTTTAAGTGCGACCCCAAAAAAGATAGAACAGGAGGATAATTAACGAATTAAGCTAAATTACAATAAAATTTAATGTACGTATCATTAATTGCTACATGCCGAAAACTGCAATGAATGATCGCATCATGTTAATGGACGATCATTCAAAAAATTTGTTTTACGCCCCGGGGTTTAAATGACATCCCGATGCATTTGAGAAGTTGAAGATGTTTTTATGCACAATATAAAGGAAGAAAACACAACAAACCCCTTTTTTCCCTGTAACAAATTTAATGAATGCCTTTAACAAAGAACGTCATTCCCATTCATTTGTACCATTAGCGAAACATCGACTCCCACACTGCATACGGCTGTTGAGGCCATAGCATCGGGGAACGCGGTTCGGCGGCGTTGTTGAGGATTTCGTGTGCTTGGGAAAATAAGGAAGTTCTTGTTCCCCTGCTTGTTTAATATATACCTGATGTCCCTCTTTTTGGGTCCGAAACCCTTGCTAATATATGCACTGGCTTTTAAAAAGAAAACAAGTCATTAATAATACTGTAAAAAAAAAATATATGTATGCGAGTTCAGTTCTAAAGGATCGTCTCCACAAATTATCAAACGGCAAAATTGATAATGGGTCTTTTTTTAATCTCTTTAATTTGAAGTAAACATTTTTCTAAATCGTTTTAAATTTTTTAACCATAAATTTTTTAAATTTTTGGTTTTGGGGTTTTTGTTTCTTAACATGTTTTTATAGGTATAACTTACCCCCACACATCTTTTGATTTTTTATTTTCCCCAAATGCAGATTTTACTTTAAACAATTTTTTCTTGCCTTTGGCCCCCCGTGTGGTGCAGGGTCCCGGGTCCGCAGTTTTTTGACTCGCGTTCCAATTTTCCCAACCGAGTAATGGTAACTCCATTCCCTTTCATACGGGGTAATTTAGAAAGGGCAATGAAAAGGGTTGAAAGCTTAATTTTCCCGAAAAATGAGGGCAAACGGTGCCCCAAAGAATGGATGAAACCAAAAAGTGGACAAATACCCAAAAAGGGAAAAAATGCGAGGATTAGAATAGATTCCCTCAAAAAATCGATCAAAGGAAAAAGCAGAGCAAAAAAGAAGCGCATGATTGAAGGACGAAATAGTGACAGAGGGGGATGCCCGGGTGGAGAAACCCAAACAAAAAAAAAAGTAAGAGGGCAAAACAACAAACAGTTTAACCGATGCAAAACAAACATAAATGTTAGTCGGGGAAAAAAAAATTAATCGGGATAAAAACAGTGTTAAAAATTGTGGTTTTGGAAAAAGGCCAGTAGCCTTTTTTTCGTTAGCCCGTTTTAATTAAATTTAAAAGTACCTAGTGATGGAAAATTTTGGTGGAATAGAAAAGAAAAAAGTGACAGGAAATAGTTAGGATTAGAAAGAAAATGATGACTTTTATGTGCATATAATAAAACGATTTGATGATTAAAATTTAACAAGGGTTTTGGCAAAATTTTTGTTAAAACAAAAAAATTGAAAAGGGAAAAGAATTAAAAAATTTTGTCATATATTTCTTTTTAACAGTTAATGAATAAAATAGGTTATTTTATCAGTGTAATTAAAAAATTAGTGTTCTAAGCGATAGCTCAGGGGAAAGCGTGTAGGCAGTGCGCCGTTGTTTCCCGCGGCGTAGATTGTTTTTTGTCTATAAAAAATTTGCTTTTACCATGACAATTACTTTTATTTGATTGGGTTTGGGTTCTAGTTCAATAATATAAACTTAATTTGTTTTTTTAAATTTAAATTTTTTGTTTTTATGAAATTATTTTTTAAATTTACAGGGGGGGTTATTTAAACTCAATTTTGCTTTGTGGGACATTATTCTTTGGTGTTATATCTAATTAGTTTATTAGCTATTAT
>NC_061859.1:25402576-25405076 GCF_019202785.1 Penaeus chinensis
TCTCGTGGCACCTTCTCCTCTCCTCTCCTCTCGTGGCACCTTCTCCTCTCATCTCGTGGCACCTTCTCCTCTCCTCTCCTCTCGTGGCACCTTCTCCTCTCCTCTCGTGGCACCTTCTCCCCTCCTCACGTGGCACCTTCTCCTCTCCTCTTGTGGCACCTTCTCCTCTCCTCTCGTGGCACCTCCTCCTCTCCTCTCGTGGCACCGACTCCTCTCCTCTCGTGGCACCTTCTCCTCTCCTCTCGTGGTACCTCCTCCTCTCCTCTCGTGGCACCTTCTCTTCTCCTCTCGTGGCACCTTCTCCTCTCCTCTCGTGGCACCTTCTCCTCTCCTCTCGTGGCACCTTCTCCTCTCCTCTCGTGGCACCTTCTCCTCTCCTCTCGTGGCACCTCCTCCTCTCCTCTCGTGGCACCTTCTCCTCTCCTCTCGTGGTACCTTCTCCTCTCCTCTCGTGGCACCTTCTCCTCTCCTCTCCTCTCGTGGCACCTTCTCCTCTCCTCTCGTGGCACCTTCTCCTCTCCTCTCGTGGCACCTTCTCCTCTCCTCTCGTGGCACCTTCTCCTCTCCTCTCGTGGCACCTTCTCCTCTCCTCTCGTGGCACCTTCTCCTCTCCTCTCGTGGCACCTCCTCCTCTCCTCTCGTGGCACCTTCTCTTCTCCTCTTGTGGCACCTTCTCCTCTCCTCTCCTCTCGTGGCACCTTCTCCTCTACTCACCTCTCGTGGCACCTTCTCCTCTCCTCTCGTGGCACCTTCTCCTCTCCTCTCGTGGCACCTTCTCCTCTCCTCTCCTCTAATGGCACCTTCTCCTCTCCTCTCGTGGCACCTTCTCCTCTCCTCTCGTGGCACCTTCTCCTCTCCTCTCATGGTACCTTGTCCTCTCCTCTCCTCTCGTGGCACCTTCTCCTCTCCTCTCCTCTCGTGGCACCATCTCCTCTCCTCTCCTCTCGTGGCACCTTCTCCTCTCCTCTCGTGGCACCTTCTCCTCTCCTCTCCTCTCATGGCACCTTCTCCTCTCCTCTCGTGGCACCTTCTCCTCTCCTCTCGTGGTACCTTCTCCTCTCCTCTCGTGGCACCTTCTCCTCTCCTCTCGTGGCACCGACTCCTCTCCTCTCGTGGCACCTTCTCTTCTCCTCTTGTGGCACCTTCTCCTCTCCTCTCGTGGCACCTCCTCCTCTCCTTTCGTGGCACCTTCTCCTCTCCTCTCGTGGCACCTTCTCTCTCCTCTTGTGGCACCTTCTCCTCTCCTCTCGTGGCACCTTCTCCTCTCCTCTCGTGGCACCTTCTCTTCTCCTCTTGTGGCACCTTCTCCTCTCCTCTCGTGGCACCTTCTCCTCTCCTCTCGTGGTACCTTCTCCTCTCCTCTCCTCTCGTGGCACCTTCTCCTCTCCTCTCGTGGCACCTTCTCCTCTCCTCTCGTGGCACCTTCTCCTCTCCTCTCGTGGCACCTCCTCCTCTCCTCTCGTGGCACCTTCTCCTCTCCTCTCGTGGCACCTTCTCCTCTCCTCTCGTGGCACCTTCTCCTCTCCTCTCGTGGCACCTTCTCCTCTCCTCTCGTGGCACCTTCTCCTCTCCTCTCGTGGTACCTTCTCCTCTCCTCTCGTGGCACCTTCTCCTCTCCTCTCGTGGCACCTTCTCCTCTCCTCTTGTGGCACCTTCTTCTTCTCCTGTGGCACCTCCTCCTCTCCTCTCGTGGCACCTTCTCTTCTCCTCTTGTGGCACCTTCTCCTCTCCTCTCGTGGCACCTCCTCCCCTCCTCTCGTGGCACCTTCTTCTCTCCTCTCGTGGCACCTTCTCCTCTCCTCTCGCGGCACCTTCTCATCTCCTCTCGTGGCACCTCCTCCTCTCCTCTCGTGGCACCTTCTCTTCTCCTCTTGTGGCACCTTCTCCTCTCCTCTCGTGGCACCTCCTCGCTCCCCTGACCTTCCCTACTCTCTCGTATGGCTCTCGTTGCTTGTTTATTGTTTCTTCCTTTTTCATATTTTATTAATTGTTATTAGTATCAATTAATATCTGCCAGCAATGGTACCTTCCTCTTCCACGTCTTCAAGCATTTCCAGTCTTCTCTCTTTCCCCTCTTCCCTTTCCATCTCCCCCTCTTCCTCCTTCCTTCACCACTTCTCCCTCCCTCTCCTTTCTCCACTCTCTCCTATCTCTGCCCCTCCATCCTTCCCCTCCAGTTCCCTCTCTTCTTTATCACTTCTACCATTTCCCCCTCAACTTCCCCTTTTCCACTTCACCGTCTTCCCTTACCACTTCTCCCCGCCGTCCTCCCCCTCCCTCCCCTTTCCTCCCCCCCTCGTCCTCCCCCGGTCCACGTTCTCCCTGCTACGGCCGTCCACCTCAAGCTGCCTTCCGCTTTAGTCATCTGAAAATGTTCCCTCATTCAGACTCTCGTCGTAATCCCTCCTCCTCCTGACACTGGGTCTCTCCCTTTTTTGGACGGCTGTGCCAACCCTTCCATTTTTCCCCTTTCCCCGCGCCCCCTTCCCCTCTCCCTCCC
>NC_061859.1:25417576-25422576 GCF_019202785.1 Penaeus chinensis
AGAGGTACTGATGCGGGGGTTTGGAGTAAGCGTGGCTGGGGGGGGAGAGGTGAGTGGAGGACAGAGCCCCTAAGGACGAGTGATAGGAGGAGAAAGAGGAAGGGGAGAGGATGGAAGGGTGGGCGGAGTGTGCTGCGGCTGGAGTGAATGATGAAGGGGGGGGGAAGGTGTGGATATGTGGGAGGAGAGGGAGGCGAGAGAAGATCGAGGAGGGGATGACGACGGATTGGGAGAGGAGAGGGTAGAGGGAGGGTGCGACTGTAGTGGGGGTATAGAGTTTCGGTTTGTGAAGTCGAGGAGAAGAAGGAGTCAGAGACTGAGTGTCGGTGTGGAGGACGGAGAGAGAAGACGTGGAGGTGGGAGAGTGGGAGAAGAGACAGATGCGTGGTGGAATGAGAGAGTGATAGAGTTGGGTTGTGTGGCCGGAGAAGAGGCGATGGAGGCTATGGATGCTGGGGACGGAGAGAGAGGAGGAGATGGATTTCTTGAGAGGAAGGAGCGGGGGGGAGGTGAGGAGATGTGAGACCAGACAGAGAAGGGGAGATGAGAGAAGGGAGAGAGATGAGTAGGAGAAAGGAGAGAGAGACGGAGAAGGAGAGAGGGAAATGTGGGAGACACAGAAAGCGGGAAGAGGTGACGAGGACAGCCAACAGAGCAGACTGCCCATACCAGCACCACACAGGGGGGGGGAGAGATGTGTCTGAAAGGTAGTCGTTTGAGGTGGGAGGAGACCAGTTGCGAGGGGCAGAATATGAGAGAGAGTAGAGAGATGGAGAAGGGACCAGACCGAAGAGTACAAGATCAGGAGAGGAGAGCCAGGACAAGAGCAGAGAGAGAAGAGATGACATGTAAGGGGAGAAGGGGGAAGAGGGAGAGCGGAGGATGGGAGAGGAGCGATGTGAAAGCGAGTGGGAGGATGAGAGGGAGGGGGGGGGAAAGAGACGGAGTGGAGGGGGGGATAGGAGATGATGGGGGAAGAGACCAGAACAAGGGAGACCAAGAGCAGACTGCGCCCCACCCATGACAGTCAGAGGAACGGGAGAAGGGAGATGAAGAGGAGGAGATGCAAGTGAGAGGGGGAGAGGAGGAGAGGGAGAGGAGAGAGAGAGGGAGAGAGGGGGAGAGGGGGAGAGAGAAGGGAGGAGAGGAGAGGGGGATGAAGGGAGGGGGGGGGGAAGACCGAAGTGACTAGAGAGAGATGAGAGCGAGGTAGAGAGGAGACGATGAAGAGGGGGGCGGAGGGAGAGAGCTTGTAGAGTGAGGTGGGAGGAGGATCGATAGTTGCGGGGACAGAATGAGGCAGAGAGGTGTGACCAAGGACACAGAGGAGATGCTTAGGGGACGTGGGTGCGAGAGAGGAGTGGAGGAGAGACGGGGAGCCAGAGAATCAGAAGTTGGAGAGGAGAGGGTCCAGAGAAGTGTGTGTGGTGATGGAGTATTGATGAGGAAAAGAGGAGATAGATCAGAGATGGGTTGAGATCCAGCCCAGAGAGAGAGTCACTGATAGAGAGGGAGGGGGTGACCAGGATGAAGGGGAGAGGAAGATGGGAGGCTCGATGCGAGTAGAGAGAGCGATGGAGTGATGAGGCCACGGAGGAGAGGTGCGATGGGAAGAAGGAGAGAGGGACTTGGGCAGAAGGGGAGATGATAGGATGTAGATTAGACGGGAGAGAGGACTCGGAGGAGAGGGGTGGAAGGCAGGGAGTATGCATGAGGAGAGAGAGGTGGTGATGGTCGAGAGGGGAGATTGCGGGGAGAGAAGGAGATGAGAGGGTGTCAGAGGGATGGTTTGCAGATTTTGATTCCGGGGACCAGATGCAGATTGAGTGAGCAGAGGAGGAGGAGGGAGAGAGGGCCAGGCAGAAGAGGAGATGATGCGTGGTGGACATGATGACCAGGATAGAGGAGTTAGAGAGGGAAGTGGGGGGGGGAGTGAGAGAGAGGGGAGGAGTTGGTGGGGCGGGATGGTGAGGATGGCGATATGTGGGGATGGTGAGGTGAGACGAGAGACATAGGAAGAGAGGAGTATGACGGGTAATGTGTGGTCTCCGGGGAATGGAGATGAGAGCGGGGGAGGAGACTGAGGGAGCGGAGTTTGGAGAGGAGTTCGGACGTGAAGGGGAGGAAGGAGGGGAGGGAGTGAGAGAGGAGAGAGAGGGGAGAGATGGAGCTGAGATGAGAGTCGTGATGAGAGGTGGGGGGAAGGCGACGATGACGAGGAGGGAACGTGGTGTTCGAGAGAGAAGGGTATCGAGATGAGGAGAGGGAGGAGTTGGGAGGAGTCTAGAAAGAGGGGGAGGAGAATGGGATGGGAGAGAGGCAGAGAGTCAAACAGGGGGGGAGAGATTGAGGAGGTGTTGCGAGGAGAGGGTGAAAGAGAAGAGAGCTAGAAGAGATGAGATTTGTCGGTAGGGGGAGAGGGGAGGAGAGAGGTCGACTGGAGAGATGAGGTCGGGGTGAGGAGAGAGGAGTAAGGAGAGGGGAGTGAGAGCGTGAGACGAGAAAGAGAGAGATACGAGGGGTGGAGTGAGTGAAGAGAAGGGAGAGGAGTGGAGGTGGGGGGGGGGAGAGATGAGGAGGGTTTTTGGGAAGGGGGGGAGGGAGGAGAAGGAGGGAGGGGAGGGGTAAGAAGGGAGAGGTTGGAGATGGAGATGGAGAGTTGAGAGACGGAGGGAGGGAAGATGTGGAGAGGGGAGTGGGGGGGAAGAGCATTTGAGAGAGAAGGGGAGGGAGAGGGGTGGAGGACGGGAAGGGTGAGGGGAGTGAGGGGGGGGGGAAGGGTGAGGGAGAACGGCGGAGAGATGAAAGAGGAGAGAGGGGGACGCGAGCGGTGAGAGAGGAGAGGGAAGAGATGGAGTCGAGAGGAAGAGGGTGGTTGGAGCGAGGAGCGATGTTGGGAGATTGGGAGGGATGAGAGGGAGAGGGGAGGAGTTTCGGAGAGATGTGTGAGAGAGAGAGAGAGATGTGGGGGGGCGAGAGGAGAGGAGAGGGAGGCGGACTGGCAGTTGATGGAGGAGTAGAGAAGGAGGGTGGAGGAGGAGTGGGAGACGAGGAGGTGAGAGACTGAGGGAGAGAGTGAGAGGGGGACGGAGAGGATGAGGGGGAGAGGATGAGGTTGAAGGGAGGATTCGACAGGAGAGTGGGAAGAGACGGTTTGATAGAGTTGATGGAGTTTGGGAGAGAGAGAGAGTAGGGGGGAGGGGGGAGTGAGGGGAAGGGGGGGAGTGGGGGTTAGGAGAGTAAGGGGTGGAGTGGGAGAGGGTTCGGAGGGGGAGGTGATAGAGAGAGGGGACGAAGGGGGAGGGTAGAGAGGGAAGTGGGGAGAAGAGAGGAGAGGAGATTTGTGAGGAGAGAAGTAGGAGAGGAGGGAGGAGAGTGAAGGGAGAGGAGATGAGGGGGACGAGAGGAGGGAGGGGCTTAGAGGTATGGATGAGATGGGGATGAGAGAGTAGGTGACGGATGAAGTGGGAGGGGAGCCGGAGGTAGGGGGTGGGGAGGTGTTGGATGAACGGTGGTGAGGATGGATGGGAGGAGAGGACGAGTGGTGGCTGCGGAGGTGAGTTCGATGTTGGATGAGTGGGACGGAGATGATGAGGAAGAGAGATGTGTGAGGGAAGGAGGGGTTGCGAGGTGTCAGAGAGATTTTGAGGGTGGGATGAGAGAGGAGGGAAGGGGGAAAGAGAGGAAGGAGAGAGGTGGGGGAGAGAGGAGGATGTGAGGGTGCTTACGGGTGGACCGAGCGGGGGGCGGGGGAAGAGGAGAGTGGTGATGCGAGGAGAGGAGGAGTTGGGAGGGAGGGGTTGAGGGGGAGGCGGGGAGAGAGAGGTGAAGGGTCAGGGGAGATGGTGGAGAAGGGATGTGAGTTGTGTGGGAAGGGAGAGGAGAGGTTGGAGAGGGAGGTTGTGGGGAGTGTGGAGGAGTGGGAGAGAGTGGGAGAGAGGAGGAGGAGGGGATGAGGGAGGGTAGTGGGAGTGGATAGGAGTGTTGGGTGAGGTGATGGTGGGAGAGAATGAAGGGAGGGTGAAGAGGGGAGAAGTAGGGGAGAGTAGTAGGGGGTCCGGTGCGTTGGAGTGAGGACGTGGGGGGAGACGGGGCGAGGGTGGTGTGGAGGAGTGAGGAGGAGGGCGAGGTGGAAGAGGGGGGGTGAAGGAGAGGGAGTGAGAGGGGGAAGAGAGGTAGTGTGGGGTGATTTGGTCAGTGTGTTTTTTGTGCGGGTGGGATGTGGTGTGGGTGGGGGGGTGTTCTATGTTGACGGTTCTGTTGACGTGCGAGCAGTGAGTTTATGCTATTTCATATGTAATATTGATAGACAGACGTTAATAGATAGATTATAACTATATACTATACATACTTACATATATACAGACACACAAACATGATTGGTATATTTATAAATAGATATTTAGTTATTATTTAGAGTTATATATACACATATTTATTAAATATATATATATATATATATATATATATTATATATATTTTTAAATATATATTATATATACATACTCACACGCGCAAACACAACGGGATTCCGTCTTCAGACCTGAAGATTGATTTGAATCTTATATATATATAATATTATATTTTTTTTTATATATATATTTAACGATTATAGAGTATATAGTATATTATTTAATATTATTATATAACATATAAATGTAATGTTTATACATATAATATTATTTAATTATATATATAGATCCGATTAGATAGATAGGATAGATAGATAGAGAGAGGGATAGTTTATATATATATTACATATTACATATATCATATACATAATATTATGCATACTGTACATACATTTTTGTATGTATATTATGTATGCATATATATTTATGTATGGATATATATGTATATATACAGATAATATTATTATATATATATAACATATTATATATATATTTAATATTATATATATATTATGTGTGTGTGTGTGTGTGTGTGTGTGTGTGTGTGTGTGTTGGTAGTTTGTATTTTGTCTTGTGATGTTGTTTGTT
>NC_061859.1:25432576-25435076 GCF_019202785.1 Penaeus chinensis
CCTCTCCCTTCGTATTTGCCTGTATAATTCCGCCATTCCGCGCCCTTAGACAAAATGTCCATATTTTTTCACGAACTAGAGCGCGAAATAGAGTCGAGAGTGTCGGAGGGTAATTCTTAAGATGGTTCTCCTCCCGATGCGACGTTCACAAGGATGAATAGCCCCATTAGGATGCAAAAGTTCTCCTCTTCCGTGTGGAGCCGCGTCGGGCCCCGCCTGTGGCTCCTCGTGGCGCGCCAAGGTGGGGGATCTTTCTCCTCCTGCCCTTTGAAGACTTTATGGGTCGGGTCGAGTCACGTGAGTCATTTCTGAGTCGCCTGTGCGTGGGGAGGAACTCGCGGATAGAATAAGGAGGTAGGGGTATTACTCCTTCCTCTACTCTCCCTTCTCTTCCTCTTGCGTGTAAGCAATCACGCCGATCGGTTCCCGGACGTCGCGCTGACACACGGCCTCCACACTTCCCGGCGTCTTCGCTTCCTCGCAAGCAATTCCGTCCAAACACCGATCATTCTCCTCTCGTCTCCAAATGCCCCGCTTCCCCCACTCATCCAATTACGGACCGGCCCCCTCGGCTACTTATCCAATCGCAACTCACTTTTCTTGTTTTAATGGCATGCTCTCCCTGGATCTCGCTTTCTTTTTCTCTCTCTCTGCTCTTTTTCTTCTTTTTCGTTCCCTCTAAACCCGGTACAATTTTACTCAACGCACGAAAACCATTCGGCGGATGTCCCTCGTGTTCACCAAAACGTCCGGTCAAACTTTCGATTATTATACCTTCATCCCAGCAGTATTTTCTTTTGTTTAACATTTTCCTGCCAAATACCCCTTTACCATTTCCCTCCCATTCATTGCCACTCCCCTCTCCCTGGCGGCCTCCCCCGACTCCCCCCGGCCCCCTTCGGCCTCCCTCGGCTTCCCTCAACCCCTTCAGCCTCCCTCTCCGGCTCTTCTCCTGCCATTCAGCCACCGGATTACACTCACAATCACGTTAGGTCGTTATGGGACTCCATCATTCCTGCAGGCGAAGGACTTTGTAGGATCGATGTAGAGACTGCTGCCGGGTGTCCCGCCGAGTGACAGGGGCGGAGCATTTTGCTCTCGAGAGGAAGGGAGGGGCCCGGCGGATGTGGGGGGGGGGGGGGCTTGCCGGAGGGGGGGAGAGCCCCGGCGGGGAGGGGGAAGAAGTGGAGGGGGAAGAAGGGGAGGGGCAGGAGTCTCGAGGGAGGGAATGGCGCGTTCCCATTTGGAAGAGAAAGCGACCCGAAAATGGAAATGAACTTGTGTATGTGAATATATATGTATATATATGTGTATATATATATATATATTTATATATATATATATATATATATATATATGTATATATATTTACATATATATATATATATATGTATGTATTTATATATACATATATATACATATATATGGATATATATGTATACATATGTATATGTATACACACACACACACACACACACACATATATATATATATATATATATATATATATATATATATGTATATATATATATGTGTGTGTATATATATATATATATATATATATATATATATATATATATATATACACACACACACATATATATACACACACGAGGGGTACTCATTAAAGATTTCCCGTGAACCACTACCACTTATCTTAGGAGGTTGAAATTTCATATGCATAATGATACATATCTGTATAGTCATGTGTTAATCTCCAGTCCTTAACTCAAAACATATTTCTGTTACAGTGGAGAAGTTGTATTAAAATGTGAAAATGGAACCAGTGGCGTATCGAGTAATGATTTTATACTTGAATGGCAGCACACCACAAGAGACCTTCGATAAAATGAAAGGATTTTATGGGGATGCCCTATCATATGACACTGTCAAACATTGGCATCGCCAGTTCACATCGCCGTATTACTGTTTGTCAACTAGCCCAATGTCAAGATTATTATTGCGTCTGAGGACAATGTCATTTATGACCATCTTCATATGCAAAGGCCGCCTGCTCGCTGGGTTCCCAGGCTACTCACACCTTTCCGGAAGCAGGGACTAGTCCATTGTTCTGAGGCTCTTTTAGACATGTGCTAAGAAAACCAGGACTTTTTTCACAGACTAATTACGCAGGATGAAACTTGGGTCCATCATTATGATCCAGAAACTAAGACCCAGTCAAAACAATGGAAGCACTTTGACTCACCAACCCCTAAAAAGGCACGTGTCACTCTCAGAACACGAGCTCATGCTCACATTCTTTTGGGACCAGCATGGAATAGTGATGATGGATTTCCTGGTAAGAAGATACTACATTTACAGGAGTTCACTACGCTTCATTGCTACAGAAATTGCAGGATATCAAAACCAAAAGGCTCGGAATGTTAACCAAAGGTGTCCGCTTCCTACAAGACAACGCCCCTGCTCACAACTCTCACATTACCCAGATGGAAGCGCAGTCCGTGGCTACGACATCCTTCCTCATCCTCTTTCCGGCAAT
>NC_061859.1:25460076-25462576 GCF_019202785.1 Penaeus chinensis
TCTCTCTCTCTCTCTCTCTCTCTCTCTCTCTCTCTCTCTCTCTCTCTCTCTCTCTCTCTCTCTCTCTCTCTCTCTCTCTCTCTCTCTCTATCTCTTTCTCTCTCTCTCTCTCTCTCTCTCTCTCTCTTTCTCTCTCTCTATCTCCCCCCCCCCCCCCTCTCTCTCTCTCTCTAGGTTTCGGTGGGTTATGAGCATGTTTGCATACATATCTGAACTTGTGTATGCGTTAATATCAAAGTTTAAAGTTATATTGACAGGCCGGTTCGTGAAACAGTTTATACTTTATGGAGAAGCTTTACAGACAGCTAAGGAAACAATATAGTTCTCTGGTAGAAATGATGGCGATTATGATAACCTGATAATGATAATAATAATGAATAACGAAGATAATAGAGATAAGAGGAATAGTCACACAGAATATGAGGTCAGGCGTAAAAAGAGCGAAACACGGGCAGAAATATGACTGTATGGTAATAATGATGATAATGATAATAATGATAACAACAACAACAATAATAACGATGATGATGATGATGATAATAATAATAATAATAATACAAATAATAATAATAATAATAATAATGATAGTGATAATAATGATAGTGATAATAATGATAGTGATGATGATAATGATAATGATTATAAAAATAATAATAATAATGATAACAAAAATAATGATAATAATAATTATAATATCAGTAATAATTATAATGATAATAATAATAATAATAATAATATCAGCAATAATTACAACGATGATAATAATAATGATAATGATATTAATAATAATAATAATGATAACTATGATAATAATAAGGATAATAATGATAATAATAAAAGTAGTGATAATGGTAATGATCTATATTAGTAATAATCATGACAGTTTGTAATGATGATAATGATAATGATGAAAAATACAACGCATATATGAAATTATTGAAAAGTGAGACCATCTTCGAAATTCTCATGGCTCTCCCCTTCAGGTGATGTCAACAATGATTGATTGAAAGGTAAAGCTAGTGATTATGATGATTATAATGATGATATGGAAGGAAACAGTAATACTGATGAAACAACAACAGTAATAATAAGAAGAAAGGGAGGCATACAGACATAGACAGACAGAGACAGAAAGAGACAGACAGGCTGGATGACTGACTGATTGATTGACTGACTGACTGACTGACTGATTGATTGATTGACCGACTGAATGACTGACTGACTGGCTGACTAACTGATTGTTTGAGTGACTGATTGACTGACTGATAGACTGACTGACTGATTGACTGACTGATTAATTGACTGACTGATTGATTGACTGACTGACTGATTGATTGAGTAACTGATTGACTGACTGACCGATTGACTGACTGATTGATTGACTGACTGACTGACTGATTGACTGGCTGATTGACTGACTAACTGACTGACTAACTAACTGACTGACTAATCAACTGACTGACTGACTGATTGAGTGACTGACTGACTGACTGATTGATTGAGTGACTGTCTGACTGACTAACTGACTGTCTGACTGACTGATTGACTGACTGACTGATTGACTGACCGACTGATTACCTGACTGACTGATTACCTGGCTGGCTGACTGACTGACTGACTGATTGAGTGGTTGAGTGACTGACTGATTACCTGATTGACTGACTGACTAACTAACTGACTGAGTGACTGACTGACTGATTGATTGACTGACTGACTGACTGACTGACAGACTGACTGACTGACTGACTGGTTAACTAACTGACTAACTGATTGGTTAACTGACTGACTGAATGACTGGCTGATTGACTGACTGACAGACTGACTGACTGCCTGGCAGAGAGAGAGAGAGAGAGGCATAGACATAGATAGACACAGTGACAGAGAAACGGAAAGACAGGCAGAGAGTTAGAAAATATATATAGAAAACGAAACCCGATATGCGACCTGCCCTTTGATGCCTTGAGTATTATTCAGGAAAAATTATATTATGACAAGATCAAAGGGAACTTTTACGGTATTATGTCTGCTCGATCCATTTCTAAAACGGATAAAAATTGTTTCGTAATGAGAATATAATTAATATTCTGAAATCATATATCCGCATGGGAGGGAACACACATATATCCTACTCTGCGATGAACTACGGTGAAAATAATTATAGTGATAGTTACACTGACTGGATGATAAGGATGCTGATTACACTAGTTAATCTAATTGGCAAGCAAGAGAGGGACGCTGATAGTCCCATTGATAATGATGATCATGGTTAGTGAAATGTAATTGGGGTTAAAAATCAAAGCTATCAGATGGAATGTAGAACAGTGATAATTATGATTATATTCTTAGCGTTACTACTGTCACCAAGTGTAATTGAACAGAAATAATAGCGATGATGATAACTGTAGTGAAAGTGGTTGGAAACGGCTAGCAAGAAAGCTAATCATTGTGATTATTCAGTATTGCAGGAATCATGGCTGCAATATTATTAAAGTTTAAAAGT
>NC_061859.1:25472576-25477576 GCF_019202785.1 Penaeus chinensis
GAGAGATTGATATATAGATAGATAGATAGATAGATAGATAGAGAGAGAGAGAGAGAGAGAGAGAGAGATAGATATATAGATAGATGGAGAGAGAGAGAGAGATAGAGATAGAGATAGAGATAGATAGATAGATAGATAGATAGAGAGAGAGAGAGAGAGAGAGAGAGAGAGAGGAGAGAGAGAGAGAGAGAGAGAGAGAGAGATTGATAGATGTATAGATAGATAGATAGATAGAGAGAGAGAGATAGAGATAGATAGATAGATAGATAGATAGATAGATAGAGAGAGAGAGAGAGAGAGAGAGAGAGAGAGAGAGAGAGAGAGAGATTGATAGATAGATAGATAGAGAGAGAGAGAGAGAGAGAGAGAGAGAGAGAGAGAGAGAGAGAGAGAGAGAGAGAGAGAGAATATGAGAGAGGGGGAGACGGGACAAGCAGGAAGTTGAATATATGAGTTAACTAGATCTATAGTAAGTTCTGAATATAATGTACCTATTATTAGACCAATTATAACAGGTTGAGCATTCTGTCTTAGCGTTCCTTTGAAAGGATCGCCATCTGCAATGTTACAAATTCACGCCTTCCTTACAAGTTTCTCTTGTAATTTTACAATGTAAATTTGACGATCGTGTGAAAGACACCAACATAAACCGACAAATAACGAAAGTGAAGCTATAGATCAACAAATTTATAGATGTGTGTATACATAGTCATAAAATTAGCGTTTTCACAATGCACAGAGAGACAGAAGAGAGAGGCTGAAATCACACTAGAATATAGAAGGCCTGGCAGATACGACCCCCCCCCCCCCACACACACACACACACGAAAAAGTATGTCGATAGACCGATAAACAATAAACAGATGAAGGAGAATGAGCCACAGAAACGCCTTCGGAATCCAAACGAAACCAAAGACTGAAAGGAAATGCGAATTCTCGGTTCGGGTGGGCGGTGGTGCGGAGGGGGGGAAGGGGAGTGGGTCGGTGGGTCGGTGGGCGGTGGGGCGGTGGGGCGGTGGGGCGGTAGGGCGGTGGGGAATAAAAACAAATGAGACAACGCAGCCGGGCCGGAAACATTATGTGGAGAGGGGAGGCAACAATGCAAGTGTTGGTCGCGGTATGAGGTGATCGGGAGGGGGATATGAGGCCAAAGAATGAGGTGAGGGAATGGATTGAGTGCGTACGGGGAGGGGGGTGAGGAGGGGGAGGAAAGAGGGGGAGAGAAGGGGAGAAGGGGGGAGGGAAGAAGAGGAGAGGAAGGGGAAGGAAAGTGGGAGGAAAGGAGAGGGGGGAAGGGGGAGGAAAGAGGGGAAGAGGAGGGGAAGGAAAGAGGGGGAGAGGAGGGGGAAGAAAGAGGAGAGAGGAGGGGGAGTAAAGAGGGGAGGGGGGAGGAAAGAGGGGGAAAGGAGGAGGAAGGAAAGAGGGAGAGAGGAGGGGGAGGGAAAGAGGAAAAGATGAGGGGAGAGAGGAGGAGGAGGAAAGAAGGGAGAGGAGTGAGAATGAAAGGGGGGGGAGGGAGGAGGAAAGAGGGGAGAGGAGTGGGAGGAAACAGGGGGAGAGGAAGGGGAAGGAAAGTGGGAGGAATGTGATGTGATGGCGCTGAGCAGGGAAGTAGCGAAGTAAAGAGAAAATAGTGTCGCTTCGTGGAAGGGAAAAGGCAGTAGTTGTAATGGTCACACACACACACATATACACAAATGTGTGTATGTATATATAGATATATATAAATATATATATATATATATATATATATATATATATATATATATATATGCATCCATATATATATATATATATATATATATATATATATATATATATATATGTATATATATATATATATATATATATATATACATATATATATATATATATATATATATATATTTATATATATATACACATATATATACATACACACACACATGCATATAAATACACACACACACACATATACATATATATATATATATATATATATATATATATATATATATATATATATATATATACATATATATACACATGCATATATATATATATATATATATATATATGTATATAAATATCATCATCATCATCATTATGGAGCTAAACGCCGGCAGGGGCGCATAGTCGCATCCACCCTCCGCTTCCACCTACGAGGATCCCTCATGGCGAGCCGCCAGGCAGGGGCCCGGCCCATCTCTAGTTCCTCACGACAGGTTTGATCGATTTGCCCAAGCCACGACCTTCTCGGTCGTCCCACAGGCCTCCTCCACCCAGGGTTGTCTCGGACAGAGACAACCTGATGGGCAGGATCATCCTGTGGGAGTCGAGCCAAGTGGCCATATAGCCTGAGTTGGCGATCACGGATTGTGCAAGTAACAGGTCCTGTACCGGTCTCACGGTGCAGCCGTTGGTTGGACACATGGTCCCGCCAACTGTACCCCATGATCCGGCGCAAGGATCTGTTACAAAAGGCATCAAGACGAGATTCCAGAGCACAAGATAGTGTCCAAGTTTCACTACCATAGAGTAAAACTGGCAGTATCAGGGCCTTGAAAACACGTAACTTGGTCCTTCTGCACAGGTACCGACATCTCCAAATACTCTTGTCGAGAGATTTCATGACCCCTGCTGCCAGGCCAATCCGTCTACTGACTTCTTGGTCTGACAGCCCAGAGTCGTGAAATGCACTACCGAGGTATATAAAGCTCTTTGTGACTTCGATGTTTTCCCCGCAAGCACGTATCGACTGTACAGGGTCTCCTAGCAGGCCCCCAAAATCCTGGATCTTGGTCTTGGTCCAGGAGACCTCTAGCCCCAGGGGCTTCGCTTCATTGCTAAATGCATCAAGAGCCGCTACAAGGGTTTCCAGAGATTCAGAGAGTACGGCAACATCATCGGCAAAGTCAAGGTCTGTAACCTTGACATTGCCCAGAGTTGCTCCACAGTGACTTTGGACAGTAGCTCTACCCAGTATCCAATCCATGCAAGTGTTGAAAAGTGTTGGTGCAAGAACACAGCCTTGCCTCACCCCTGAACTAACAGGGAAGAAGCTCGACAGGCCCCCACCACACTTTACAGCACTTTCAGTGCCTGTATACAGGTTTGCTATTAGTCCAATAATCCTTATTGGAATTCCTCTTAGTCTCAGGATCTCCCAGAGAGATTCGCGATGCACCGTGTCAAACGCCTTCTTGAGATCGATGTAGGCTGCGAGCAGCCCACGTCCGAACTCACGACGGCGTTCTATAATGATTCGAAGCGCCAGGATGCGGTCTATTGTGGACTTACTAGGATTGAATCCAGATTGCTCCGGTCTTTGGTGCCTCAACAGGTGGTCCCTGATACGTCTCAGTAAGATGTGTGCGAGTACCTTGCCTGGTACACTGAGTAGTGTAATGCCTCGGTAATTGCTGCAGTCCCACCGATCCCCTTTCCCCTTCCAGAGAGGGATGACCACACCCCTCAGCAGGTCAGGGGGAAAGGTACCAGTCTGCCAGATGGCAGACAGGACTGCATGCAAGCCCCTTGCCATAGGTTCTCCACCAGCCTTTAACAATTCGGCTGGGATGCCACAGACACCTGCTGCTTTACCACTCTTCAGCTTGGAGATCGCCCCCCTGATTTCGGTCAGGAAGGGTGGATCCTCGCTGATGGGTGGATTTGGCAGAGGAGTCTCAACATTACCCGCATCCATGTTAACTGTTGGTGGATCAACCTTATACAACTGCTCAAAATACTCAGCCCAACGCACACGCACCCCATCAGGATCTGAGATTATCTGGCCACTTGCTGAGCGGACTGCAGCCGTCTGTGAGGGGGGCTTGGAGTTCAGCTTTCTCAGAGCTTGGTAGGCAGGACGAAGGTCATTTACAAGGAAATGGCTTTCGACCTCCTCTGCAAGACTACTGATAAACTGTTCCTTATCCCTTCTCAACAGTGACCTAGTCCTGCGCACCAGAGAGCGGTGCAAAGTGCGATCCCCTGACAGTCGAGCCGCACGACAAGCATCTGTGGCTTCCAGCGTCTCCTGCGAGATGGAATTCTGTCTTGTTCTTGGGCGTTCACCAATGGATTCCTGAGCTGCATCAAGCGTTTCACGCTTGAAGGTATCCCACATAAGAACAGGGTCTGTCTGGCCCTCGAGCGCTGTGAGACGACCAGAGATAGCCTCGGCAAACCCCCGGGTACACTCGTCCTCCCTCAATCTGTCCAAATTAAACACCCTAGGGTGTTCATTTGGGCGGCGGGGGGTTCTAAAGTGGACCCGGAGAGTAGCCACCACTATTCTATGGTCAGTTCCACAGAACTCAGCGCTTCGATATACCCTGTAGTTCTGGAGGATCCTCCATCGAGTGCTAACGAGGATGTGGTCGATCTCCTTGGCCACTCTTCCTGTATCGCTGTACCAAGTCCAGCGATGCGGGACAGAACGCTGATACCAGGAGCCAGAAATCCTATATATATATACACACACACACACACACACAGATGCGTATATATATACATATATATATATATATATATATATATATATATATATATATATATATATATATATATATATATATATATACATATATATATATATATGCATGTGTATATATATATATATATATATATATATATATATATATATATATATATATATATATATGTGTATATATATATATATATATATATATATATATATATATATATATATATATATATGTATGTATATGTGTGTGTGTATTTATATGCATGTGTGTGTATATATGTATATATATATATATATATATATATATATATATATATATATATATATATATGCATATGTATATATATATATATATATATATATATATATATATATATGTGTGTGTGTGTGTGTGTGTGTGTGTGTGTGTAGATAGATAACATAAAGATATATAAATAGATAATCAGACTAGCAAACAAGCACAAAGACAGACAGACAAACAGCTAGATAGACAGATAAATAGATGGACTATGGTAGATAGATAAATACACTG
>NC_061859.1:25502576-25505076 GCF_019202785.1 Penaeus chinensis
AAGAGAGAGAGAGAGAGAGGGAGGGAGAGAGAGAGAGAGAGAGAGAGAGAGAGAGAGAGAGAGAGAGAGAGAGAGAGAGAGAGAGAGAGAGAGAGAGAGAGAGAGAGAGGCAGAAGAGACAAGAAGAAGAAGAAGGGTAAAGGAGAAATCGGCAAAAAAAGAAACGGGAGAGAGGAATGCCGAACAGCAGCGAAAACCCCAGAGCCTGAATAGAACCCCAACCAGCACCTGTCAGCGACCGAGTTCCCAAAGCGAGAACAAGTAGCCATGATCCCAACGCCCACAAGTAGCTTAATCTTCACGGAATATTTTCTATCTTCGAGCCATACATCACTGTCGTATGAAATGCTCCTCACATTAAGTTCCCATCAGCCCCGGACTCCGCACTCAACACGGCTGTCTTTAAAGCCTCTTTTCAGGAGGTCTAGCGCACAAAAACCGCCTTCGCGTGACTTACGTTAAGCGAAAAATATTATAATGACATTCCCTTATTGAAATAACGATTTGTCTTTTCCGCGCCGAGAGAGGCTTTGTCGTGGTTTCACTTCGCTCATTTCGCGCGATGGAGAGGCAGGGAGGCGGGGGTCAGGTCTTAGCATCACCTTGATTGCTATTGCTACTGTTGTTGTTGTTAGCCTTATTATCAATATTGGTGTTATCATTGCTGTTTGCGTTATCATCATCATCATCATCACCATGTTATTATTATCATTATTATTATTATCATTCTTGTTGTTGTTGTTGCTATTATCTCTATTATTATTATTATCATTATTATTAGTAGTATCATTGTTATTATTATTATTATTATTATTATTATTAATATTATTGTTGTTGTTGTTATTTTTGTTGTTGTTATTATCATTATTATCATTTTGTTATTATTATTATTATTATTATTATTATTATTATTATCATTATTATTATTGTTATCATTATTATCATTGTTATTGTTATTATCATTATTATTATTATTGTCATCATTATTACTTTTATTATTATTATCATTACCATTATTATTATCATTATCATTATTATTATTATTATTGTCATCATTATTACTTTTATTATTATTATCATTACCATTATTATTATCATTATCATTATTATTATTATTATTATTATCATTATTATTATTATTATTATCATTACCATCAATGTTACTATTATAATTATTATCATCATTATTATTAACTTTGTTATTATTATTTTTATTATTAAAATGTTTGCTATTTTTACAATTATCATTATTATTATCATTTTGATATTATTATTATTATTATTATTATTATTATTATCATTATTATTATTGTTATCATTATTATCATTGTTATTGTTATTATCATTATTATTATTATTGTCATCCTTATTACTTTTATTATTATTATCATCATTATTATTATTATTATTATTATTATTATTATTATTATTATTATTATTATTATCATTATTATTATCATCATCATCAATATTATCATTATCATCATTATTATTATTATTATTATTATCGTTATTATCCTTATTATTATTATCATCATCATTATTATTATCATTATTATCATAATTATTATTATTATTATTATTATTATTATCATTATTATTATTATTGTTGTTGTTGTTGTTGTTGTTGCTATCGTTATAGTTAGTGTTGTTGTTATCATTATCATTAATGTCATTATTATCATTACTATTATTATAATTATAATCATTACTATTATTTCCATCGTCTAATCATAATAGAAGCGTCCTCACTATTGATGTCACTATTATTGATATTATTATCATCTTCATTGATATCTTTTTTATCCTCACTATTATAATCGACCATAATTATTATGATTATCCTTAAAATCGTTCAAGTTTTATCTTCATCATCAACACGTCTATCATTAGCATACTGCTGCCGTTATGCTGTATCGTTATTTTGATTTTGATTGCCATTGCTATCAGTATCAAAGCCGATTTTGTCATTGTTATTAGTTCTATAATCTTTATCACTATTATGATTTTATGATAATTATATCATCGTCACTCTCACAGTATAGTTTTTATCAATGATCTCAAAAGAGAGAGAATGCGAGAGAGAGAGAGAGAGAGAGAGAGAGAGAGAGAGAGAGAGAGAGAGAGAGACGGGGAGAGAGTCAGGGAGAGAGGGAGGGAGAGAAATATATATAGATTGATAGATAGATAGATAGACAGATAAAGAAAGAGAGAGAAAAGATGTGGTCAATAGATACAAGTTTAGCACTTTTTTCTCCCTACATTTTTGTTAGCATTCTATCAGCTGTTTTGTTAACACACAGCAGCGATATAATTCTTCGATTTAATATTAAGCAGTGACCAGCGGAAATGATGATGGAAATTAAAAATAAGAAAAATATGTACAATTAAAAAGAATTATCGGTTCTTGTACAATAATCAGCGAAAAGGGAAACAAGAACAAATGAAAAGGTTTAAAAAAAAGAAAGAAGAATCTATAGAATGATATGCAATAATCATC
>NC_061859.1:25515076-25520076 GCF_019202785.1 Penaeus chinensis
AAAGGCAAAGAAGGGGGAGGGAGGGAGGGAAAGTCAGAGACAGATACAGACAGACAGACAGAGAGAGAGAGACCCCCCCCCCCCCCCCCCGTGACAGACGAGCGGAACCAGAGCAGTGTTCCAGCACAGAAGGCTGGACTGAAATGGGATGTGGAGGGATGCGACTTTATTGAAATGTGCTGTTACTTGAGTTGTTTATTACAGAGCCCGTGATCCCTGGCTTCGGCAAAATCTGTCCGTGGAAGTTTAAAGTTACACACGCACGCAGGCACACACAAAAAACACCTGGGGCTTCCACTCGCCCACCACGTCCATCTCTCTCAATTGCGCGTACGTAAATGCATGCACTGCAACGTTGCGTTATAGTATCGTATATCCATTAATGATGCCGTTTTGAAGTACACTATCGATTTGTTCTAAAATATGTTATTTACTAAAGAGTTACGTACGGGGTGATACTGTGGACAGGGGCGACAGAAAGTGGGAGGCCCTGCACGAGGTGTCATTAACACCACCATATGAAATATAATGTGACATGAAAATTAATTAACGAGACTCTTTCGCTCTTTCTCTAATTATATATTCTCTCTCTCTCTCTCTCTCTCTCTCTCTCTCTCTCTCTCTCTCTCTCTCTCTCTCTCTCTCTCTCTCTCTCTCTCTCTCTCTCTCTCTCTCTCTCTCTCTCTCTCTCTCTCTCTCTCTCTCTCTTTCTCTATTTATGTGTGTGTATGACAGACAGATATACACAGGGAAAGAGAGAAGCAGGAAGGGATAAAGAAAGAGAGAGAGAAATGGAGAGAGAGAGAGAGGGGGGGGGGGGAGTTGATAAAGATAGATAGATATTCAGACAGATAGATAGACAGACAGATCGAGATAGAAGGGGTGGAGGCATAAACAGAGAAAGAAAGGAGACAGACAGCGAGGGGGGAGTGGCAGGGCGAGCAGCATGCAGCAGGGCCAAGCAGGGAGCCCTCGCCTTCGTCAGTCGTGGACAAGCAGAGCCGTTTATCTTCTTAACGAGGGTCACGGGGCAGCGGGGAGCCAGAGTGCCAATGCCAAGCGTGGCGATTGCGACCATCTGTGCCTCCGCGCCTCGCCCTGTTTCCGTTTATGTCGTTCTTCTGATCGCTGGCTTCCCTTCGCGTTATTCCTTCTTCTTCCTGTTCTTTTTTTCGGTTATCTATTCATCGGGGACTTTTCTGCGTGTTTGTTAATCGTTTTCTGATCTTGTCTTCAGAATATTCATCTCTCTCTCCATCTCTCTCTCTCTCTCGCTCTGTCTCTCTCTCTCTCTCTCTCTCTCTCTCTCTCTCTCTCTCTCTCTCTCTCTCTCTCTCTCTCTCTCTCTCTCTCTCTCTCTCTCTCTCTCTCTGCTCTTTTACATCGTTCTATCCCTTATCATTTTACCTGAAATCGCCATAGACTCCTTCGGATTTACCTATTCACTAAATACGTCTCTTGCTTATTTCTTTTTTTCATATTTCTTTCCCTCATCTTTCTCTGTATTTCTTTTCATGACCTTCTTCTAATATGTATTAATTTTCTTCTTTCTTTCTTTGTCTTCCTTTTTCTTTTTCCTTTTTATTCCTCTCTCTCTTCCTCTTCTTCTTTTCCCATTTTCCTCCTCTTCTTCCCCCCCCCCCCCCGTTTTTTCCCTTTTCCTTCTCTTCTTCTTCTTTTCTTCTTTTTCTCATCTTCTCTTTTCCGTTTTTCTTTTTTTTTTCTCTTCTTCGTTTTTGCCTTTTTCTTCCTCTTCTTCTCTCCCTTTTTTCTCTTTTCCCTTTCTCTTCTTCTTTCCCCTTTTCTTCCTCTCTTTCTTTTCCCTTTCCCCCTTTTCTTCTTTCCCCTTTCCTCCTCTCCTTCTTTCCCTTTTCTCCTTTCTTTTCACTTACCCTTTCCCCCCCTTCTTCTTTCCCTTCCCCCCTCTTCTTCTTTTCCCTTTTCTTCCTCCACTTCGTTTCCCTTTCTCCTCTTCTTCTTCTTTCCGTATATCACTATCCTCCTCTCTCCCTCTTCTCCCTCTTCCTCTTTAATCTTCTCCTTCTCCTCTCCTGCATCATATTTCTCAATCTCTCCGCCTCTTCTCCCTTTCCTCCCTTCCAGTCTACTTAAAGTAATTAATTTATCGAGCCTTAGGCCTATCTCTCTATTCGGTGCCGGAATGAGATACCTTTCAGTGATAATTAGATGATCTTTTAATTAAGATAACCTGTTCTCTCTTCATTGCCTGTTTTTCTTCGTTTATTCGTTCTATGTCACGAGTTTTCTTTTTTATTTTCGTTCTTTCATTCTTTCTTTCTTTTCTTTTTCTTTATTTTTTCTCCTTTTTTCTTCTTCTTAATCTTCGTGTTTTAATCTCTTTTTTTTTCTTCTTTTTCTTTTGTGTGTGTTTTTTTTTTTCTGTGTTTCTTTTCTTAGTTCGTGTTTATGTTTTCTTTCTTTCTATGACTTCGGGTATATGTGTATGTCTGTCTGTCTTTCTCTATCTCTCTCTCTCTCTCTCTCTCTCTCTCTCTCTCTCTCTCTCTCTCTCTCTCTCTCTCTCTCTCTCTCTCTCCCTTTCTCTCTCCCTCCCTCCCTCCCCCTCTCCCTCTCCCCCTCTCTCTCCCTCCCTCCAAACCTTGCATGATCCACATTCGAGTCCAAAACTGCACATCCCTTTCGCTTCCACTCGTCAATCTCTATTTAAGGGAACATCACCCATACTTTCCACCGGTAAAAAAAAAGAAGAAAAAAAGCTTGGAGAGAAAAATATCGGCAATACTCCTGTTCTTTCTCTCCTCCAAATCGCAAAAAGAATGTGCCCGGAAACTCGAATCTGTTGCCAAGCGGCCAGAACATTCCAAAACTATAAAAGGAAAAAGGGGAGTTAATAAAGAAGAAGACAAAAAAAAGAGTTATATTAAAAGGGGGGGACGAGAGGAGAACGAACGTAAAAAAAAAGAAAAGAAAGAAAAAAAAAAGATGAAAAAAAAAAAGAAAAAAAAAAAGGTTTTCACCGCCACCTGCTAGGAACCAGAGGTGGATCCGTCTCTCTGTCTCCCACTCCTTCTTCTTCTCCTTTAGAATTTTTATGAAAAAAAAAAAAAAAAAAAAAAAAAAAAGAGAGAGAAAAAAGAGAAAATGGGAAAAAAACCTCCGAGGGGTGACGAACCAAAATGCGTTATTTATTATGGTCTTTTTTTTTTTTTTTTTTTCCTTTTTCCTTTCCGTCTCCGCGTCCTCTTCTCCTTTTTCCCCTTGCTGTTTTAGTCTCTCTCTATTTCTGCTCTTTTCATTGTTCCATCGTTTATTTCCTCTTTCCTGTTTTCTCCCCTTTGTCTTTTGTTCTTATTTGTTTCCTGTATTCATTCTCCATTCTCTCTTTGTCCTTTTATGATTGTATTATTATTATTGTTGTTTTCCTATTTCCCATTATCATCATTATTATATTATCACTAGTATCATTATTATTATTATTATTATTATCACTGTTATCATTGTTATTATTACTACTATTATCATTATCATTATTATTATTATCATTATTATTATTATTATCATTATTATCATTATTATTATTATTATTATCATTATTATTACTACTATTACTATTGTTGTTATCTTTATTGTATAATTGTCATTATTATCATCATTACTATTATGAGTGTAATCATTATAATTTATTACCACTTTCACTGTCATTATCTTTAGTATTATTATCGTTAGTGGTGTTGGCAAGCACGCTGCGGGTTTTTTCTTACTTTTTACAATTGTTATTGTTATCCTAATTATCATCCGTCTAATAATTTTACTCTCCTTGCAATTATTGTTTTCCTCAAGGTTATTAGTGTTATAGTTATCATTTTTTGTCACTTCCTCCTCTTGCTCCTCTTTCTTTCCTCCTCCTCCTCTTCATCCTTTACCATTTATCTTCATCCCCCTCCTCATTCTTTTCTTTTTTTCTCCTTCTCTTCCTCCTCCCTACTCCTATTTTCACCTCTTCCATCCTCCTATCATTTCTCACCTCCTCCACCTTTTCTTCCTCCCCCTCCTCCTCCTCCTCCTCACCTTTCTCATTTCCTACTCTTTCTCCTCTTCCCCCCCCCCCCCCTCCTCCTGCTCCTCCTCTTTCTCACCTTCTCCTCCTCCTCCTCCTCCTCTTCTTCCTCCTCCTCCTCCTCTTCCTCCTCTTCCTCCTCCTCCTCCTCCTCCTCTTCCTCCTCCTCCTCTTCTTCCTCCTCCTCCTCTTCCTCCTCCTCCTCCTCCTCCTTCTCTTCCTCCTCCTCCTCTTCCTCCTCCTCCTCCTCCTCCTTCTCTTCCTCCTCCTCCTCCTTCTCTTCCTCCTCCTCCTCCTCCTCCTCCTCCTCCTCCTCCTCCTCCTTCTCCTGCTCCTCCTCCGCGAGAATTCATAAAAAGTCAGAGAAGCAGAGAAGAAGAATGAGGCAAGCGGCGGCGGAGGGACAGGCTAAACTAACATCTTTCCGGCCAACATAAGCTCGCAGGAACAGCTCTCAGCATGAACCAGGAATGTGCAATGTTTATCTTGTCTAGTAGGGGAACGGGGGGAGGAGTGGGTGTGTGTGGGGGGAAGGAGAAAAGGAGGGGGAAGAGGTGGGGGGAAGTTGGATGGGGGAGAGGTGGAGAGGGGAAGTTAGGGAGGGGGGAGGTGCGTGGGGGGAAGGAAGGAAGGGGGTGATGTGGTCGGGAGGATGGAGGGAAATGAGGGAGTGGGGGAAGGGAGAGGAAGGGAGGTGGAGAGACAGGAAGAGGAGCCGGAGGGAAGTTAGGGAGGGATGTGGCAGAGGGAGGGAAGTGGGGATTGGATTGAGAGGGCTAAAAAGGAGAGAAAGAGAAGGGAGTGGAAATAGAGGAGGGAAAGAGCTAAGCAGGAGAAGAAAAGAAGAAAATAGGAGGAGAGGGAGACAAGAGAAGGCGAGAAGGAGAGGGAGAAAAGGACGGAAGGAGGAGAGGGGGGGAAGAGAGGGGCACGAAGAGAGGGAAAGGGACAGAGCGGAGGG
>NC_061859.1:25540076-25542576 GCF_019202785.1 Penaeus chinensis
CTGGCGAGGGACGGTTGGCAGATAAACACCACAGGCAGATAACGGACTCTCTGCCTGTCTCTTTTTCTGTCTATAGATGGAAAGAGAGAGGGGGGGAGGGAAGAGAGAGAGGGGGGGGGGGAAGAGGAGAGGGAAGTAGACAGACAGACGGACACAGAAACGAAGAGGGAGAGCCACCTGGCGCGCGTGGGGCGACGGCCTCTCCCCAGGGCCAGCGGGTCGAGCGCCGTCCCCACGAAGGCGAACGGCTCTGTGCATCAACAAAACAATAAATAGTCCAAACAGGGAGGCAGAATATTACAAATTTCCATAATGTTTTATGCGAATTTCGCCGGCGGCAACTTTTCAAAATTCATCGGAATGTAAAGGTAAAAAATCATTTTTTATTTTATTAATAGCGTGCGGACGGCTAATTTGATAAATGATATTCAGCAAGCATGCATTGCCAAGGAATATTGTGACAGAAAGCAAGAGTTGGCAACCGTCAGGTCTGGCGTTGTTAATCTGACTTTTGATTTGATCTTTCGAAAATATATATATATTTTTCTCCAACACTTTATTTCGCAGTTTATATTTTATAGCATCCGTGAATCCAAAAGAGTTCTTCGCTCTCTACATCTCTTTTACAACATGTACACCAGCCTTTCCTATTTAATGATTAGCGAAACGAAGCATCGCTCTGCCACCATGGACCCGACGGCGCTCGATTTCAGTGCTGAGAGGATTTTGCGTTGCACGAATAAATGCACTGAATAAACTCTTTAACGCCATGTGACTTTCATCATTATCATCACTATGCCAATTATGATGATAACGATGATGATAATAACGATGCTGATAATAATAGAAAAATAATAACAGTAATAATAATAATGATAATGATTATAATAATAATAATAATAATAATAATAATAATGATAATAATAGTAATAATAACAATAATAATAATAATAATAATAATAATAATGATAATAATAATAATAATGATTATAATAATACAAATAACAATAATAATAATAATGATAAGGATAGTAATAATAACAATAATAATAATAATAATAATGATAATAATAATAATAACAATAATGATAATAATAATAATAATAATAACAATAATAACAATAATAATAATAATAATAATAATAATAATAATAATAATAACAATAATAATAATAATGATAATAATAATAATAATAATAACAATAATAATCATTATTACTATTATTATTATTATTATCATTATTATTATTATTATTATTATTATCATCAAAATTATTATTACTTTTATTATTATCATTATTGTTATTATTATTACTATAATATCAATGATACTGATAGTAATAATAATGATAATGATAATAATAAAGATAATAGTAATAATGACAATAATAATAACAATTATAATAATAATAATGATGATAATAGCTAAAATAATAATAGTGATAATGATGACAATGATAATAATAACAATAATGATAATAATAATTATGATAATAATGATGATGATGATGATGATGGCATTGATAACAATAACAAGAATGATTATAATAATTATGATGAACACTAAAGACGTAGTAATGATAATAAGCAATATTATCAATATTATTGATTTAACTGTTATCATCATCACCATCATCATCATTGTTATTATTATCCTTATTGTTATTATCATTATTATTGTTATTGTTATCAACATTAATGTTTTGTTATTATTATTATTAGTATTACTATTAGTATTATTATTAGTATTAGTATTAGTATTAGTATTATCATCATCATCATTATCATTATTGCTATCATCATTATTATTAGTAGTAGTAGTATTATCATCAATATTGTTATCACTATCATTACTAATATGATTATTATTACTATTATTGGTATTATTATCAACATCATTATTACCATTATTTTTATTACTATTTCTATTATTGTAATCATTATTATCATTATTATTACTATTATTATTATCGTTATTTTCATTATTACCATTATCATTACTATCATCATCATCATCTAATAACTGTTATTGTTATTCTTATTGGTACTTTCATCAGCATCATAATATTTTTTTTTTGTTATTATTATCAGCATTGCTTACTATTATGATTATCATTAATATCATCATTACTATCATGATTATTCTTGTAATCATTATCATCAATTCTATCATTATTGATACAAATGTATTATCATTATCATTATTATTATTATCATTATTATTATTATCATTATTATTATTATCATTATTGCTACTATTATCAATATCACGATCATTATCATCAACATCATCATCATCAGCAGCATCTTTATCATCGTCATCATCGTTATCATTACCATTATCAATATCACCATCATTATTATTGTCATTATTTTTGTTATCATTCTTATTAATAATATTTTATCATCATTATAATTATTGTCTATTACTATTATTGTCATTATTATCGTAAAAATTGCAATTAGTATCATTATTATTATTTTCATTGTCATTTTAGTC
>NC_061859.1:25607576-25610076 GCF_019202785.1 Penaeus chinensis
CTGCATAAAAGACTAACTTTTACATTACGTTACTTGCATTGATTAAGTGATGGTTTTACAAACGATGACGTCTTTACTTTGTCGCTGATTGCCACAAAGTTCTAACTTTGTTGCTTTGTTTTACTACACAGATTTATAATGTTAAGGAGTAGGTTTTATTGTTTCTTTTTCTTTTTTTCTTATGATTTCTATATATCTTTTATCTTGCTGTTGTTGATGATAATGCGGTTTCAGGGACATTATTAACCCTTAAAAAATAAGAGATACATTTCAGAAAGTAAATAGCACAATACATCCTCCGTGGTTGTTTTATGTTCTTTAATAAACATTAACGATTGGTCCTAGATCATTAGTATCCCTAGAGGCATTAACAGTAGTTTATTTTAAATAAGCATTCAATGATTATAGTTAAACGTGGCACACGCGGTGCGTAGATTTTTGTTCGAGCTCTCGTAAGCTTCGTCCTTCAATCCCTTCCTTATTGTTGTCCTTTTCCTTTTCTGTTCTTATTTCTCCCACTTATCTTTTTTCTTCTTCTTGTTTTACATACGAAGGTGTGAAAATAGCTGTCTGACTGATCCATTCTCTTCCCATCAGGCACATCAGAGGGCCAGCATGCCCTTGGGCAAGTGGAAGAGATGCTGCAGACACTTCAGATCGCAGCCGGCCTCCCGGGAGACGTAGACACAACTGCCTCGCGCCCGCAGGCAGAGACGCTAATGGAGGAAGAAGTCTCTACCTCCTCGCCGCCGCCTTCTCCGGGAGTGAGCGAGGTAGGCGATGCGAGCGAAGAGCAGGAGAGAACAGCCGTGGCGGGAGAAGAAATCCTCACAAGGGAAAAAGGACGTTTTGAAGGACCAGCGTGGATGGCCGCGGAGCTTTCCCAGGACATCAATACATCCGATAAGCAACGCGGAAGCACCTTTTCTAATGGCGAGGGAATTATCAAGGACAGTGGGCGAGGAAGACCAGCTGATGATGCGCGTGATAAACTTGCAGATGAGGAGGAGAGGAGGGGAGAAAAAGCGGGAGAGGAAATTCCTGATTTAGTCCCTCGATCTGTAGATGACACGGGCATTACCGGCAGCTGGGCGCCTTGAACACCTGGATCCCAGCCTCAGGTAAATCACACTTGTTTGTATTTGATTGCTTGTTTGTCTCTCGCATTGTGATGAGAACCTCAGCACATACGTACCTTCACACCAACCTACGCAGACACACACACAATTTATCCCAGAAGCACAAAAGCAGAACCAGAAACGAGAGATCTGGATTGTCAGGCGCGCCCGCCCACACCGACAGGGCCTCGCGAGGTGTCGTGTCGTGCGGCTTTCCCCGTGATTCCCCCGAAGACTCGCGAGGACTCCGAGCTCCATCAAGGGCCGCCTAAGTCCTGGAGGAGCACTCGAGCCCCTTCGCCCGGATTGACACTTCCGCCCGAGCCTTCCTGTGATCGTTTTACGCGCCTCAAGAGCATCGGGTTTGGCTTTCTCTTGCGGGGGGAAGGGGCAGGCCGAGGGTAGGGGAAATGCACCGCATTTCTAAATACGTTTCGTGCATTTTCGTCTCTTTATTATGTTTTTTTTGTTTGTTTGTTTTTCCTTTCCTTATTTTTTTTATTATTTTTTTTTTTTTTTTACTTATTTATTTAAATGTTTCATCCATACTCATACTCATACATATGTTCGCTTCCATATGTACATACACAATCGTGTTAAGATATTCACACTCATGTCTATATTCATATCCACGTGTATATTCGTATTGTTGGATTCATATTCATATTTATATTCACATCTACACTTATATTCATATTCCTTAGCTCTTTATCACTACCTGCTCTCAGTTCTGTCAGATTGTCTTGCGGTCTAATCCTAATCTTACTCAGAAATATGAAAAATGCGCTTAGAAAAGAAATCGATATAAGGATATATAGACAATTAATTGGAGAGATAGGTGGATATAGAGAGAGTTAAGCTGAAGTAATGAGAGTTATGTAGATTGGCAAATGGATAGATAAGACCTAGATACAAAGACACGCACATATATAAATAGACAAATATGTAAACATAGATATTTGTATCTATGTATACACTTTAACATAGATAATAAATAGATAGAATAGAGAGAGAAAAATATATAAGTAGGTATATTGACTGACAAATATGTAAATAGGTAGACAAATGGATAAAATAATAGATTGATGGGTAAATATATAGACGGATAGGAAAATAGATAGATACATAGACATAGATAGATACATAGATAGATGGATAGATAGATAGATAGATATATAGATAGATAGACAGATAGATAGATAGACAGGAACTCAAAGCGATTTATAAATATCGTATTTCCAAGAAGGCCGAGCATTACTGTATTCTTCCGTCCGTCTTGGCAATAATCCCGCCAATCAGACGCCAGTAATCCCTAATCCTACCAGGATTACGGCGCACAGGACTACAATATAATCAGATAGGAAGAGGACATTTATCCGAAG
>NC_061859.1:25650076-25652576 GCF_019202785.1 Penaeus chinensis
TCCTCCTCCTCCTCCTCCTCCTCCATTTCATCCGACGTCCGAGCGACCTTCTCAGTAATTCGGTTCCCTTCCAATGCCTCCAAAATTCAATCATTTCTCCCACTTGTCTCGCGAGATTTCTATTTATCTCCTATTTATATAAGTAAAAGATATATCTATGCATTCATTCATTTATACATTCATGATTTATGTATCTATTTATCTATCACTTTATTAATCCATTCATTCATTCATTTATCTGTCTGCTGGTTTATTTACTTATCTATCCATTTCTTTATTTGTTCAGTCATTCATTCCATTATGTATCTTTTTAGTCATCTATTTATTTATTATTTATCTCTCTACCTGTTAGTCTGTTTGTTTATTTACGGGGCGGCCTTTGGGTAATTAATTCTTTCATGAGATAATGAACGAAGTTTAGATTATTTTAAAAGGTAATCAAGACTTCCCTCTTATATCAGTAGTCGCTTCGTGAATAACATGGTAATTTTTGAAAGATTAATTTCGACTGGAAATGTCGTATATTTCGAGTTTCTGCTTTCCTTTTCATTTCTTCTCTTGTCGTCGATTTTTTCTTTTTCTTTCATTTTCTTTCTTTCTTTCTTTCTTTGCCTTTTTTTCTTTATCTTTCTTTTTTTTCCCAAATCGGATACAAAATCCTGCGCTCTTGATGCTCCCGTGGGGATAACATGGTTAATGTCGCTTTCTGATCTACACTAACTTCTTCGGCCACTTGAAAGGAAGGTGTGGAGGGTGAGGGGACCCCTAACATTTCTTTTTCTTTTTACTTTCTCTTTTTTATAAAGCATTAAATCATTTATATACATACACTTGCATGTATATTATGTACGTAGTCACACATGAACCGACTTCCCTGATCTCGCACATGCATAAACAAACAAGTGTACGATTAGGAGATGGAGGTGTAGTAAAGATGACATATTATTGTTATTATTATTGTTATTATTATTATTATCATTATTATCATTAATATTATTATTCGTAGGAATGATAGTGTCCTCTACTACTAATACCTCTGTTTATCCATCTATTTATTTCCACTTTTGTCTGTACATTCCCGCCAGCCATCAGTCAAAGAAATCTGGATCCATCCTAGTAATATTTTGCGTTTCTAAGGATAGGCGACTAAGGCTCCCGCTCTTCCTTTTGATCTGATCCGATATAGATAATTTAGATCCATGTGAGTATGAAGGATGACATTGTGCTTTACTTTTCATTCATTTATTCATCCGCCTTTCATCCCTGTTTCCTGTTCTTAAGTGCATGCCAATGATCAAGGAATTGTGGATCCACTTTAGTAATAATTTTTGTTTCTGAAGCAACCCGGGCGACCTTAGTTCCCGTCCTCTTTCGGTTTAGACCCGATTTGGACCATATGGATGTAGGCGATTTATGTAGGTATTTTACCTATTCATTTATTCATCATTTATCTGCAATTCTTCACTGTTATCTATTCACTCACCCCCCCCCCCCCCCCCCGCACACACACACCTCGCCGCCCACCTGGTTCTCCGAGGAGGTTTCTCCCTTCGCGATTTCGAGGCGGGAGGAGAGGGGGAAGACGGGGGGCGGGAGGAAGGGAGGGGCAATTCCGTTCCAAATGCCCCAGCTTCTGGAAATTTCCGCTTCCGCCGCATCGGACCGCCATCCTCCCGGTAATTACTCTAATGGCCCCGTGACTGATCACTTTAATTAATCATAGACGCGGCAGCCCAACAAAGCAACGCGCGAGACATTAGCCATCAGTGCGGATGTGATTATCATAATTGCACACCTGACTGCAGCGCCATTACCTCCCCGGGGCGTGGCTCACGGTGCAAGAAGGAGGAGGAGGAGGAGGAGTACAAAGGGAGAGGAAGGCTTAGGAAGTGTACAAAGGGAGAAGGAGGAAAAGGAAAAGGAGGAGGAGAAGGGAGAGGAAGATTTTGGAGATTTACAAATGGAGAAGAAAGAGGAGGAAAAGGAGGAGGAAGAGAAGGAATACAAAGGGAGAGGAAGGGTTAGGAAGTGTACAAAGCGAGGAGGAAAAGGTGAAGAAGGATTAAAAGGAAAAGGAGAAGGAAAGGAAAAGGAGGAGGAATAGGAGTACAAAGGGAGAAGGAAGAGGAGGGGGAGTAGAGAGGGAGAATGAGGTACAGGAAAAGGAAGAGGGAGGAGAAAGAAGAGAAAGAGGAGGAGGAGGAGTACAAAAGGAGAGGAAGGTTTAGGAGGAGTACAAAGAGAGAAAGAGATGGAAAAGGAGGAGGAGAAGGAGAACAGACGGAGAAAGAAGAGAAGGAGAAGTCCAGACGCAGAGGGAGAAGGAAGAAGAAGTAAAAGAAGAAGGGAGAGCACAAAAGAAGGCAGAGAAGGAGGAAGAAGAGGATGAATACAGAGGTAGAAAAGGGGGAGAAGAGTAGAGAAGGAGGACAAGCGCAGAGAGAGAAGAAGGAAAAGGAGCACAAAGATAGACGAAGAAAGAGTATAGAATGAGAAGGAG
>NC_061859.1:25657576-25660076 GCF_019202785.1 Penaeus chinensis
GAAGGAAGAGGGAGACCGGCGAGAGGGAAAATGGCATTAAAGGATGACGGAGACTCAAAAGGGTAAAGAAAAAGTTTTAAAAAATGGAAACAAAGACTCGCGAATGAATATAAAGTTTGTCAGAGGCTAAAAGGTTGATTATTAAGTATCAAGAGGAGTTATCTGATTAAAGAGCATCCCTCCCTCAACAAAGGCAAGTGGTGAATGTGCGCCTAAAAGCAGGAGGCTGTTATGCGTCCTAAGTGCGTGTCACCCGAGCCCTGTGACCGCACCGCTGCTTCAAAACATTTTAGCCTCGTAACTCGCCGAGAGATTGGCACCAGACAGTCTCGGGACAGACAGACACTCGGCATTGTGCGATAGTCTTAGCGAATCTTGCTGACAAACAGAGGGTAAGTGAGGAAATTGCATCAATCAAAGAGAATGTAGTTAACATCCCGTGGAATGTGTTTGTTTGTTTACGCGTTTGTGTGTGTGTTTTTAAGTACATAAACTTCTTTTTTCATAGTTTTGCTTGCAGCCTAAAGTGTATGTGTGCCTGTACCTGCAACATTTTCAACTGCTGTAAAAGCTTTGCCATAACAATTTACGGCTGATGTAGACCTTTGTTATATCATTCCGAATGAAACATAGTCCGCGTGAATCCATTAAAACAAATGCCTATACTAAGCAGATAGAACCTGGAGTCCTGATTGAAAATATTCCCCGCCGTTGAGTGTGAGCATTGAATAGCATTTACAGCAGAGAAAAATGTTGGGTGCGCTCGTATCCCACAATGTTCGTCGATGGCTGGCAAGTCAACCTTAGTAAATTTAATGACTGGTAGTTTTGTGGCCTCGGGCGTTATTATCCACGAGTATGAAATACCTACTATATTTTCCGGAGTGCGGGGAAAATACATAATTCCAATTTCAAATGGTTGGAATTTTTATTATATTTCTTTCTCTCGAATACATCTGTTTGGTTGGTTCTGTGTTTACCGTCGTCGGGAGAATTTCATAGGAACTTGGAGTATCGTAGTTATCCAATTATCCAGAAACAGGATCATATATGGCGGAAGGAAGGGTTTTTAGAAAAGAATTCTTAATTAACTTTCCTTGGGTAACTGATTTTCTTTTCACTTTTTCTTTCTTTTTTTCTTTTTTCTTCTTTTATTCTCCCCATGTTTCACTTTTCTTCGTTAATTTTCCTGTTGCATTTTATTCCCTGGTTCTGACAAGGGCTCCGTTTTTTATCATCCTCTCGTAACTAGTTCACATAACTTTAAGCTCCTTCCATTTTTCTTTTTTCAAAGATTTTCTTTTTTCTCGTTGAAATAAGATTAATTTGAACAATCTCGTCCAGTCCTTTTTATTATCATCGGCGGCACTATATCGCGAGGGAATTTAAGACGTAAAATTAATATGCAATTTGATATTTTGTGACGCCGTCATCATCATTCCCGCGCCGCCTCAGTGCAGGTGATGCTGAGCCCGGAAACACACAATTAACCTCCATCCTCCCGCGTAAAAATACGTCCCAGGTTATCTCATATTTTCGTGTCACCTTAGTTTTTTAAATATGAGAGACGCCTTCTTTCTTTCATTTTTTAGTGTTGTCAGAACATCTCTTTTTTCTCTCCCTGAAACGCGCGTCAAAGTACGCCGTTGACAGTATTTAAGTCTCACCTCCCTCTCGCTGCGGGCGATCACAGCGCCGTGTCTCCCGGGCGCGGCCTCGCCGGGGGACGAAACGCTCTGCAACCTGCACGAAACGCAGTGGAAGAGCGACGGGTCTGGCCCCGTGTTTTGAATTCATCTTAATGAGGTCCCTAGAGGCACCAAATTGTAGTTGCCGGCGGTCTTCTCCATTATAATAATATTCTAGCGGCCACTGAAAAACACGGTCGATAAAATTCAGCGCAGGGAACCTCGCGGAGACCGAGGGGGCGGCGGAGGAGGACGCCGATCCTCTAGAAGAGCCGTTTAAGGTCGCAAGGAAAAGGATCAGGGAAACGAGACGGTGAGTGGCGGTATTCGTGTAATCATTTTATATCCTCAAGAAAAGTGAATTTTATGCCGTGGAGGCAAACACGGGAAGGTGAAATTTGGGACCAACCTCCGGGGGGAGGGGGGGATCCTCAAGAAAAGTGAATTTTATGCCGTGGAGGCAAACACGGGAAGGTGAAATTTGGGACCAACCTCCGGGGGGAGGGGGGGAGAAGGCGGGCGGAGGGAGAGTGGAAGATTTAGCGCTTTTATGTACCTAAGGAGACGTGGGGGTTAAAGTACCGCGCTATGATAGAGGGAACGGTATGCCGAGGAGGCACGAGCGTTTGCATAGTCATGGATACGTTATATGCCGGTGCGGGTAACGATGATAGCGATATTTTCCCAAAGTTGATTGATTGTGAATCTGTTATGGAGGCAGGCCTCAGATAAATTTGGCTCGAAATTGCCAGTCTCAGTTTATGAAGCTCAACCAAAGGAAATTCTTTTTAAGGCGAAATGTAAAACAGTTG
>NC_061859.1:25675076-25677576 GCF_019202785.1 Penaeus chinensis
GATAGATGCATATAGAGAGGGGAGAGGAGGAAGAGTGAAAGAGAGAAAGGAAGGAAAGAAATAATGAGGGAGATAGCAAGAGCAAGAAAGGGAGAAAGCGAGAGAGAGACCAAGACTAAGAAGTTACCAGAGAAACTATGAAAGCGAGAAAGAAAGAAAGGAAAGCGAGAAAGAAAGAAACAAAAGAGAAAAATAAAACAGAGAAAGAAAGAGACAGAAAAAAAAACTGAAAATAAGAAAGAAAGAAAAGAGAAAAAACCAGAGAAAGAAAGAAAAGAGAAAGAACAGAGAAAGAAAGAAAGGAGAAAAACCAGAGAAAGACAGTAAGAAAACCGAGAGAAAGAGCCAAAGAGCTGCAAGGAGAAAGGGAAGAGGAGCGTGTCTGGCTTGGGCATAAATCAGCTTCTCTTTCTCTCTCCGGACAGCTTGCTCGGCGCCGGAATCTGAGACGGCCACCTGCTTTGTTTACGATGCGGCCCTATGTTGCTATGTGACGCCGACGGGGAAATATGCTGCGTGTTGTGATGCTGACTTATCTGTTAGCTTTCTTGTCTTTACTGAAGTTTCGGTGAAGTTTTTTTGTAAGATTTTATGAGATCTGGGAGTATATGTGGTTAGTTTGATAGTAATTATGATGATGATGATAACAATGATGATAATAATAAATATAATAATAATAGTAACAACAACAATAATAACAACAACAATGACAACAACAACAACAAAACAATAATAATATTAATAATAATAATAATAATAATAATAATAACAAGCGAAGCCGTTGGAAATTTCACGGAACACAGGAAAATATAAGAGGTTTTCTTCTCTCCCTCTTTCACCCTCCTCATTTTACCTCCCCTCTTCCTCTCCCTTTCCCTCTACCTATCCCTTTCCCGCTCCCCCATCCTATATTACTCCTAAATCTTCCTTAAATTCACTCCCACTTTAAGCCTTTGCATCTGCCCCCTCCCACTTCCCTCCACTTCCTCCCTAAACTCCCCCCCCCCTCCTTCGTCTCCCTTATCCCCTTCCCTTCCTCTCCCCCTCTCCCTTTTTCTCCAAGCCCCTCTCCCTTCCCCCTTCCTTTCCTCTACCCTATCCCCTTTTCCTCCGTTTTCCCTCAATTCCTCCTTCCTCATCTACCTTTTTCTCTTTAAGTCTTTTCCCCTCCCTCCCCCCCTCCCCCCTTTCTTCTCCGTTTTCTTCTCCCTCTTTCTTCTCCCTCTTTCTTTCTCCTTCCCCTCCTGTCTTCCTCCTTAACCTTCCCTCTCTGATAGTCGTGTAAATAATCAATATGCATATAGTGACGATCTAACAACGCCAATGTAGCTTATGTGCCTCGAATAATAATGATAATAGTAATGATAATAATAATGATGATGATAATGACGATGATAATAATCATGATACTAACAATGATACTAATGATGATAATAATACTGCTAATAATAATAATAATGATAATAATAATACTACTAATAATAATAATAATAGCATGATTGATAATAATGATGATGAATATAACAATAATGATAATGATGATGATATTAATAATCATAACTATAAAAAATAATAATGATAATAACAGAGTTAGATTCATAGTTTCGCAACATGATGAGCGTGTGTGTGTGGGTGCGTGTGGGTGTGTGTGATTCTTGAATAATTTTGGTATTAATTATCACCTCATTTTACACCAAAATGAATTGAATTCGTGTCCGCAGTCACGTGGAATATGATTTCAGGTATAAGATTGTCCATCTTACAACAAAATAGAGAAACTTCCCGTCCGGGGTTACATAAGATAATATATTTGACGGAAAATGTGCGAAAGGACGAACGAAGCATGATAATGATAATAACAATAATGATGAGAATAAAGATAATAATAATTATAATAGTAATAACAATAATAATGATAATAGTAATAGCAATTATAGTGATAATAATCATGATGATGATTATAATGATAATGATAATAGTAATGATAATAACAATAATATTGGTAATAAAAATAATGAAAAAAATTAAGAAAGAAAATAATACTAACAATAGTAATAACAATGATAATAAGATGATGATACTAATGTTGATGATAATAATAATAATAGTAATGATAATAATGGCAATAGTAATAAGAAGAAAACCTATGCTATAGTAATATTACTATTAATAGTGGTAAGAATAATGACAATGATAATAATGATAATGATAACAGCAATAATAATAATGATGATAATTTCATTATTATCATCATTATCATTATTATCATTATCATTATTATTATTGTTATTTTATTATTATTATTATTATTATCATTATTATTATCATTATCATCATCATCATCCTTATAAGGATAATAATGATGATGATAATGATAATAATCAAGATCTTATTAATGATAGAGGAAATAGCTATTCAGGTATATTTAACTAAATGTACGTGTGTAATTGTGTGTATACGTACTATATATCATGCTCAAATGCATTTATATATCAGTGAC
>NC_061859.1:25700076-25705076 GCF_019202785.1 Penaeus chinensis
GGAGGTTCCTAGAAACATCTGCGTATATATCTGCCCATGTATTTCATATCGTATCTTCTAAACACACACGTGTACACATACACATCTTTCTCTCTCTCTCTCTCTCTCTCTCTCTCTCTCTATCTATCTATCTATCTATCTATAGATCTCTCTCTCTCTCTCTCTCTCTCTCTCTCTATATATATATATATATATATATATATATATATATATAATGTGTTTGTGTGTGTGTGTGTGTGTGTGTGTGTGTGTGTGTGTGCGTGTGTATGTGTGTTTGTATGTATGTATGTATGTATGTATGTATGAATTTATATATGTATGTATGCATGTATGTATATATGCATGCATACATACATATACAAGATTTTGCCTGATTCAGCCATTTTGCAAAAATCAATGAAGTTTGTATATTTTAACACATTCACTAGTGTTTTGACAAATTAAACAATTTAACAGTTTTGGAAGAAAAACAATAAATAAAATAAATGAACGAATAAGGAAACAAGAAAAAATGGAGGAACTGACGGAATGCTAAGATATCCGATAACAACAAAGGAATGGGCACTGACTTGGGGGAAGGGGGATGGGGGGCATGGGAAGTACGGCACCACTTCTCGTGCAGTAAAAGTGATTGATTAAAGACTTGATGGTATGAACTGTACAAAGGACTTTATTACATCTTTCGTAGTATGTGAATGAGACATCTGTGTGTTTACATTTACGTAAATATATAGGTAGAAAGACACAGATAGATAGACAGACAGATAGATAGATAGATGGGTCGTTAGAAAAACAGATAGCTAGTTGTATGTATATATACATACATACATATTTACATGGATGGTAAAACACTCTTCCGTGTTGATACTATGGTAGAAAATCCCACAAGTTTTTGCATTGTGGGTTTTTCTACCATATTTGCATATATAGATATATATATATATATATATATATATATATATATATATATATATATATATATATAAATGTGTATATATATAGATTTAGACCCAAACGTGGGCGTCTGTGCGTGCAAGGAGAAGAAAATGTGAAGAGGAAATAGCGAAAAAGAGAGAGAATAGGCCCGAAACTTTTCATGCAGGGCACTGTGATTATGGGATTAAAAACACAGGTGCTGCGCTAAGGTATTGCATGCACAGAGTTTGTGAGGTCAGCGGCCGTTATAAGAAGCAAGTCTGGAATTACACGAAGTCCAAAGGTGTAGTTAGTGTGTGAGGTTAATGTATTCTGCAGAGTAGCCGGCCGCACCGGAGGATATTTAGCGCTCTGCATGATACAGGGTACGGCGTTTGTGTTTAGGAGCTCTGTGTGAGAGAGTTAATGTTCTTCTTGTTTGTGAAGTAGATTATAACAATAATCTAACGCGTAATATGTTCCTTTTCTTTATCTTTTCTGTAGTGCATATAGGATCGATTTCGTTTCAGTTCGGTAAGGAGTATCCATATAGTTAATTACTGTATAGGACTGCATTGTCAAATGTGAAAGAGGTTTTCTTTATACGCGCATACGTGTTTACGGCATGTATCACAACCGAAAAAAAAAAAAAAAAAAAAAAAAAAAAAAAAAAAAAAATATATATATATATATATATATATATATATATATATATATATATATATATATATATATAACGCTTTGTGAATTATGTGACAATTTTCCCATAGTTAACAAACGTCCCTGTATTTTACATCCATATGAACCGTCGACAAAACAGTGAATGTATAATCCCCTAACAAGGAACCAGTGCATGCATCAGAAATTAAAAATATTTTTTACGTCATCTCGAAGGCCTGCTGTATATATGCTGCAGTTGCAGGCGGTTTACAGCAGCGGAGTGGAGAGGCTATTCGTCAGGGTGTGCCGAGTCAGCATACCAATAACACAAATGTAGTCGGAAAGCAGAAAATTCCCCGGAGTTCCCGAGCCGCGTGCCGCCGCCGCCGACTCGGAAGTTCCCTTCGCGGCAGGACCTTTATGGCCGATTCCGAAATCAGGCTGAAATATCGCCTCGGGATCCTCCGCGAGAATAAAATACGTGTGAAGGATTCGGCAGGAGGCTCGAGGGCGGAAGCGTCTTTGTCTGGAGACGGGGATTTGCGGGGGGGGGGGGGGGGGAGGGGAGCAAGGGAGTGGGGAGGAGGAAAGGGGAGGGAAAGGAGAAGAGAAAGGGGTGAGAAAAGAGGAAGAGGAAGTGAAAGGGGAAGGAAGAAAGGAGAAGAGAAAGGGGAAAGAAAAGAGGAAGAGGAAGGAGAGGGAAAGTGAAGAAGAAAAGGAAGAGGAAGAGGAAGCGAAAAGGGAAGAAGGAAGAGGGAAGAGAGGGAAGGTGAAGGAGAAGAGAAAGTGAAAGGGGAAAGGGAGGAAAAGCGGAGGGGAGAGGAAGTGAAAGGGGTAGGGAAGGGGGAGGTGAAGGAAAAGGGGGAAAAGGAAGGAGGGGAGGAAAAAGTGAATGGGGACTTGGAAGGAAAAGGAAAGAGAATGGGAAAGGGAAAGGGAAAGAAAGAGGGATGTGAGCAGATTCTTACACGAGCCACTGAGGCAAAATATATCTCATTAAACAAAATGATAATGACTACTTATGATTATCATGGAAGTGAATATGACTGTCAGTGAGTGAACCTGCAACAACTGTATACATAAATGTTTTTCAGAGCAAAGAGCATTATGTCATATGTTATTTTGTACTCTGATTAAATCACAGTGAATAAGTTATAAACATACTTTATATATTACAGCATGTAAATGTACTTGTAGCAACGATGACTATAATGTTAATGATGTTCATGTATTTCATACTGACAGTGATATCAATGGCAGTTATCATGATATTAATTAGAAATGTTCACGAAATAATTGGTAGTTATAGAAACGTCCCCAACCGCACCTAAATGGTCTTATTTCACCCATTATCTTCAAGCACCATAAACGCACCCCCCCCCCCCATGCCACCTGCTCTGCATTCAGGAGAGGCCACAATGGTTACCCAATAGTGCTATACTAAGCAAATTATTCCCTTGCGCACCATCTTTCAGTTCCAATGTTTGCTCATGTCTGACCTTTTCAGTCACTCGATGCCTTAACATTCACACGGTATAATACTCATACGACATAAATTTTATTTTTTCGGGCGATATGTATCTTCACGCTTACATGGTGACATACACCCTCCGATATCCAATGCTATTTACAACCTGATATTTGCATAGAGAAAAAATATCCTGAGATTGCCAAGGGGACCTGCAACGGTACCTGAACTGGTGACTTCTGCTACATGACACACTCCCTGACGTAAGCATGGAACCACACCCTTGTCCTCTGGCCTCAATGTGTTCACCGGGAGAATGGATCAAGCCTGTGAGGACAAGAGCATGTCAATGTTTCCGGCGCATCGACTCCTTTCATGTGCCGGGATGCTATAGCGCCACGTCTCTCGGCCTCGTCCCTCGCGCGGGCTCAGCCTCCTCTACTCTGCCGAGGCTTCTATACCCATTCTTTATGTGTGTGTATATATTTATATATATGTGTGTGCGTGTGTGTGTGTGTGTGTGTGTGTGTGTGTGTGTGTGTGTGTGTGTGTGTGTGTGTGTGTGTGTGTGTGTGTGTGTGTGTGTGTGTGCATATATATATATATATATATATATAGATAGATAGATAGATAGATAGATAGATAGATAGATAGATAGATAGATAGATAGATAGATAGATAGATAGATATATAGATAGATAGATAGATAGATAGATAGGTATGTAGATAGATAGATAGATAATATATACATATATACATATATACACACACGCACACATATATAGATATGTATATATACATATGAAGAGAGATGGATATAAATAAATAGATATATACAGATATAGATATAGATAGATAGATACAGATATAGATAGACATATATGGATAGACATATATAGCGATAATATATGAATGTGCGTGTCCCTCTTATTTTTTATTATTATTTTTTTTGTGTGTGTTTCCTTTTGCCATTTTCGCGCTGTACTTTCTTCGCCACCTTTCCCTCCTCTCTTCTCTGCTTCTCCCCTTCTTCTTCCAACTCGTTCCTTTTTCTTTGCTCGTGTCCTTCTCACTTTCTCCTTCCTTCTTCTTCGCATCCCCGGCGCGCCTGAGGAGCCCTTTGAGGTTGAGATTTTTTTTTTAATAAACATATTCATGAGATGTCAAGAAACTATCATCATAATCACACACTTCTTCTTCCACCTCCACCCTCCTTCCTCTTTTTCTCTTCCTCGCTTCGCGTTCTCTCCTCTCTGCTTCTCTTCGTTTCTTTCGCTTATCTTATCTTTCTCTCTTTATCTCTTTTTGCCAACTTCCCTTCCTCTCTTTTTTCTGTCTCTCTCCGTCATACACACATATCACCCACAGACACACGCACACACACACACACACACACACACACACACACACACACACACACACACACACGCATACACACGCGCACACACACACACACACACACACACACACACACACATACACACACACACACACACACACACAAACACACACACACACACGCACACACACACACATATAGATATATATGTGTGTGTGTGTGTGTGTGTGTGTGTGTGTGTATATATGTATATATATATATATATATATATATATATATATATATATATATGTCGTATCGCGACTTCTTCATATACAACCTAATGATATATTTTACTAACTTTTCTCACTTTCTGCCAATTAATCAAAATCAATTCTAATACAAAAGATGAAAATGTTACTTTAGAATCGCCCCACCATCCGGGGTTTTAGATTTAAAGGGAACCCCGAGAAAACCCAATTTTGACTTTCCTAAATGTAATGTGTCTAGCATGACTTAGCGGTCTTAAGGCTCGTGGGTGGATTGAATTTATTCCTCTGTTGGGTGTGTGACAAAGATACACTGGTCATGAAATTAGTCTTAACCCAATTTCGTTTATACTATAGTCTAATGATAATA
>NC_061859.1:25717576-25720076 GCF_019202785.1 Penaeus chinensis
TTCTCTAGTGGAATGCGAGTGTATTTTGTTTGTATGCATGGATGTCCCATTTTCTTTGATGCTCGTCCTCCGAAAAATGATTTACGTTTCGCAGCTTTTATTGCCTGGTCAGCCCTCACTGCACGCTTTTCCCGGCCCTCGACTCGACTTTACCACGACTATTTTCATACAAACACTTTGTTAGTTTATCATATAGCCTCCCTCTCTATTATTGCCACTATATAGGATTGAAACACTCTCGATACCTTTTCTGCTTTCATTTCCATACCTATATATTTTTGCATACATTCTTTGTACGCATACCTAGTTTGAGATCAAAACTGTCATTTAAAGAGAATATAACACGTATTTGTTTGAACCGTAGTTACATCTAAACTTTTGCGTATACAAATAACAACGGCAATGTCTATATGCCGATTCGAACTTTATAAATGTATCAGCCCACAGTTTACAAAGTACGGTGTATGTATAAATATTGCAGAACGACTCGCACGCAAGTATATAGAACACACACACACTCAAATAAATACTCTGTACATATACACACACGGTACATTCAGAAACAGACATAGATAACTTCTAAACACGCTGACACTATCACAGACTCATGTACACATACACGTCTTACACCGACATAAGAGAGCGTACTTGAACAAACCTAGATAGATATACAAACATATGCATATAACAAACATATATACACATGCAATAACACTCAGAACATGTACTGTAAATATATCATGAAATCTCATAACATAATTCACTTTCCCCTTTACTGCATAAATAATGAAGAATGCATTACTCATATGATTTTAATACCTTTTCAGTATCCTTCTCATCAACTAATCTAAACGTATATTCCAAGTGTATGGCGTGCGGTGTAAAACTGTGCGACTCAAGTTCCTGTATTTCTGCACCAGTGGTTTGAAATCTCACTTTTTTTTCTTTGGGGGTTGGGAAGTGGAGCCCAAATCGGACTCGATCATGGTCCTGTGAACAGGGTTGAAGGGGGGGGGGGAAGGGAGCAGAGAGGGAGAGGAGGAGGAGGAGAGGGAGACAGAAGGGGGAGAGAGGGAGGATGGGGAGGGGAGAGTGAGAGTTTAAAAAAGAGAGAACGGGAGGAGGAGAGAGAAGGAGGAAAGAGGCAGGATGGAGAGGGGAGAATGAGAAAGAAAAGAAGAGAGAAGGGGAAGAGGAAAGAGAGAGGATGGGGAGGGGAGAGTGAGAATGAAACAGAGTGAAAAGTGGGTGAAGGGAAGGGGATGGCGGGCTGCGAGAGAAAAGGAGAGAGAGGGGATGGAGATAGACAGACAGACAGGTATGGGGAGGGAAGGAGAAAGAGAAGGGGTGGGTAATAAGGAACGGAAAGGAAGAGGGAGGGAATGAGAGAGAGAGGGTTGGAGAGAGAAAGGGCGAGGGCGAGCGTGAGAGAGAGGGAGAGGAGAGGGAGACAGAAAGAGAGAGTGAGAGAGATGGAAGTGGGTAAGGAGGAAGGGAGAGACATAGAGACCGAGAGATGCGGAAGAGAAAACAAAATAGAAAACAAAGTGTGAGAGGGAGAAAGCCAGAGAAGGGCGGAGCGTGTGTGCACTGTAGAACTGACTGCAAGTGGCTTGATGAATCGGACAGTCTGTCTCGCAGATCCAGAAATATCAGCGCTTCGGCCCCAGCACACAGGGACCGCACGGCCCGCAAGCTCTATTTTGTTGCCGCATGAAACCGTCGTGCTAACCCCGGCCGCTTGGAACAACAGCTGCCTCGCTCCTTGACGTGCAGCTGCGCCATCGACAGGGATGAGGACGATGTGCCAGGGAGAATTAGTCTTTATGCACACATACATACACACGCAAGCTACAGAACAGGTATATACATGTACAGACAGTAACATGTATATGCATGTACGCACACACATTCACACACACACACACATACACACTTTCACACTTCCACACATTGATACATACACACACAAACAAACAAAAAATAAACACATGCAAAAAAAAGTCTGCACACGCACACATGTAAATACGTTCATACATGCAAGCATTGTCTCTACACTCACATATTGCTGAAGGATCAAAGCTTTAGTCGTGTATTGGATGATGCCCACGGAGTCCCATTCCAAAACAACAGCGAGGGATAAACAAATTGATATGAAGTCACCTGTACACTTTAAAGTCCACGAGCATATATTTTTTTTACAATGCAGACGATTCCCTCAAGCAGGTCGTCAGCCTTTGGAGAGTTGATTGAGGAAAGAACAAACAGAAGCTTTTGTTTCAGCGTGATAAAGATGGGAATTGTTGGGAAGTCGGGAACACAAACGTCTTCTGCTTACTCATCACTTTCATGTGTTTGAGCAGAATCTCATTAATGAGATATTAAGCTCCGTTCTTACCCTTTTGTTTTCTCCTCTCTGTATATTTGTTTGGAGTGCAGAGCGATCCCGTGAGCAAAGAAAACAAAAGCAATTTAGATATTCGTCTGTGATTCCATCCTC
>NC_061859.1:25730076-25732576 GCF_019202785.1 Penaeus chinensis
TTATCCTCACACTCTCAGTGTTTCTTACACAGACGCGGCGCCGCAGCTGCAGTACACCTTCATCGAGCAGACGGTGTCCCCGGGGTCGCCGGTCAACCTCAAGTGCTCGGCCGTCGGCTCGCCCTTCCCCCTGATCACCTGGACGCGGGACCACCGGCCGCTGCACACCTCCCTCAGGTGGGCCTCGGCGGGCTTGCTTTACAGCCGTTGCTTCCATGCTTTTTTTAATACTAGCCATGTACATTGGCCATGCAGATGGAGAAATTTCTTCTTTTTTATCGCATTCTTACTCGTGTGGGTTGTTGCATTGTGACTGCTGAATTCACTACTTTACTTAACATTAGCCACATGCATATACTGTAGGTAGAAAATGTACACTCTTCTTCATTTTCTTATTTTTTTCATATTCTTATGTGCATATGCCAAAAAAGTAGACATGCTTTCTTTTTCTTTTTCTCAAGTTTACTCCCGCGTGCGTGTCCATATTTGTAGACAGTCACAAGGGTATATGTCCCTCAAGTAACTGCAAATTTCACATATTACGTTGCTAAATCATTTTTGTCGTCGTTTCCGCCTACGCATTTTAAGTACAGAGCGTAATACAGCACCAGGATTTAGCATCGGCCTCCGCCCCGAACTGAAAGCTTTATTCCTCGAGCAATAAGCGAGCAGTAAAAGTAATCACTCCCGATCTCACTGCCCGAAACGCTCTAATTGTATTTCATCATTTCCCGGAAAATAAGAGCTGATTTTCATTTGTTAATTCATTTTGTCAATCCATTTCTGTAAATCTCTCTTACAAGTTCCTTTTTACATTTGTCTAAACCGCTCGTTGATCTCGAATCATTTTATTAAAACAAATAAAATAGATAGACCGAAAGGAAGTCGAGTGTAAGTTGCTACTTCTGTAAAACAATTACTTGAAAGGTAACGACGAAAAGACGAACTTGCAGCGCAGTAAACCGTATTTATCATCCGCCATGGACTGCAAATACTGTGGTAGCAAATTCGCTCCAGATTCCTTTACTCAATTTATGATCATAAGGTTTAAGAGTGATGAAATTAATACATACATACATACATACATACATACATACGTACATACATACATACATACATACATACATACATACATACATACATACATACATACATACATACGTACATATATACATACATACATACATACATACATACATACATGCATACATACATACATATACATACATATATACATACATACATACATACATACATACATACATACATACATACATACATACATACGTGCGTAAATACATACATACATACATACATACATACATACATACATATATATATACATACATACATACATACATACATACATGCATACATATACATACATACATACATACATACATACATACATACATACATACATACATACATACACACATACGTACATACATACATACATACATACATACATACATACATACATACATACATACATACATACATACATACACACATACATACATACATACATACATACATACATACATACATGCATACATACATACATATATACATATATATATACATACATACATACGTACATATATACATACTTAACATACATGTGTGTGTGTGTGTGTGTGTGCACACCTCTAGATCCTCTCTGAAGCAGCTCCTTTGTAGATATAATTCAAAGGTTTTTACAAACCTGTACGTAAACACACCTTTATTTTCATTCCTAGAAGCTACTTGCCTGAATGTTGCTATAAATAAGGTAAATTGACTCAGCTTTCCTTTGATGCGTGATGCAATTTTGCAGTGTATTCTATCAATATTTTGAAATCAACCTTTTTAATTCGTTCACCTTTACACAACTGCATATGTAACGAGCTTCACGATCTTGCTGTAAGTTATAACTGTTATCATAATATAATGCACGGGGGCGGAAGAGCATTACATCGCCATTAGTAGAACATGAATCCTACATAAATTGGTTCTTAAGCGCTCTCCATGACTAGGTACCTAATCCGCCATTATGAGCGGAAGGATTAGCAATAGTCAACAATCCCTGTGTTATATTGGCGAATCGCAAAAAGCAATAGTCATAAAGCATTCATTGTTTGGCGATGGTTTGCGGATCATGAGAGGACTGTAGGGGATGAGATGTTTCTGGAGGAAGACCCTTTTCGACACAATACTTTACCATAATGCTATATTTATTTCGATGTCCAGCACATGTATTTCTTCTAACCATTAGCCATTAGCCATTTCTATGGGAAAGTTAGATATATCATGGGTGGAATCAGGTTTTTCATAAGATTAGATATTCTAGTAATGAAATAGATACTTTATGAATAAGATCAGACATTTTACGAATGAGATTAGATGTTTTACGAATAAGATTAAATAAATCATGCACAACATTAGATGAAAAAGGCATAACAGTAGATATTTCAGCATAAAGATTAGGTAATTCAGGCATAAAATTAGATAATTCGCC
>NC_061859.1:25745076-25750076 GCF_019202785.1 Penaeus chinensis
GGAGGAGTAGGATGGGTTATGGAGGGAGGGAGAAAAGAGGAGGGAAGTAAGGAGAAGTTAGTAATGGGGGGGAAAGGAGTGGGGAGAGATCAGGTAAAACAGACAGACAGAAAGAGATAGAGAGAGAGAGAGAGAGAGAGAGAGAGAGAGAGAGAGAGAGAGAGAGAGAGAGAGAGAGAGAGAGAGAGAGAGAGAGAGAGAGAGGCACATAGACAGAGAGAGACAAACAGACAAACAGAGACAGACTGACGAACAGAAACAGAAAGACAGACAAAGGGCTGTATTTGTTTGTGTATGAATATAGTAAAAAAAAAAAAAAAAAAAAAAAAAAAAAAAAAATATATATATATATATATATATATATATATATATATGTATGTATTTATATATATACATATATATACATATATATATAAGAAAATATAATTTACACTACTTCTTACACCCTATATTTCCAAAGAAAACAATGCAGACTAAGCTATGTGCCAATTCATCTTCTTCCTCCTCCCCTGTCGCAGAACCTCCTACGGCGCCCTCGGGAGTGTCGGTGACGGACGTGACAAGCCGCTCAGCAAGGATATCCTGGTCTCTGCCTCAGCCAGCTGCCGTCACCATACAGTATCGAGGTAAGCGTCAGCACTGGAGTTTTGGTCCCTTCCTGGGTCCGGCTTTGCTCTCTTCAGCATACGTGATGGACCTCTGAATTAAGTGGATTGCTAAGATGTCCATTAAGAAGGATCCTTCAGCCTGCATACATAACCTCATTATAACGCACGTGTCAAAGTAATGGGTTTCTGGTATACGTCAAAAAAAATATTACTGTCGTACATGTGCAATCTCATTAAACTCAAAATATTGAAACAGTGGATTGCAAAGGTGCATCTGCAAAATACCTTCTCGCTCTTATCATTGAACAGCCGCGGAGGAGGAATCGTGGGCGGTGCATGGGCGCAACGTGAGCGTGGGCCAGTGGGCGTCTTCGCATGTCCTCTCCGGCCTCACGCCCTACCAGGCCTATGCCGTCAGGTTGATGGCGCACAACGATCTGGGGGTGTCGCAGCCGTCACACATGCACGTCTTCACCACGCTGGAGGAAGGTGAGTGAGTGAGTGTGTGTGTGTGTGTGTGTGTGTGTGTGTGTGTGTGTGTGTGTGTGTGTGTGTGTGTGTGTGTGTGTGTGAACCTACACAGCCATTGCCTTTTAGCGTGATTCTGATCGTCCTCCTTGCTTCCTCAGCTCCGTCGGGGGCACCGCGAGACGTGAGGTTGGCTGCAGGAGGACCTCGATCCTTGATAGTGACCTGGCGCCCCCCGTCGCCCAACCTCCTGCACGGCACCCTCAGAGGCTACACCATCGCCATCCGCCGCCAGAACCTGCAAGGCCACCTCACCTTCATCACCAGGCCGGCCTCGGTGCCGAAAGGTACTGTCAAACATTGCAGGCAGATACCTACCCCTTAAGTGGAGTGCACATTCATATACATATATATATATATATATATATATATATATATATATATATATATATATAAATATATATATATAAATATATATATATATATATATATATATATATACACATATGTGAGTGTGTGTGTGTGTGTGTGTACAGAGAGAGAGAGAGAGAGAGAGAGAGAGAGAGAGAAAGACACCTTTCATGACTTTTATAAAGAGAAACATAATCCATCCATGGTATCCTACGCCCCCCTAAGAGCATGCCTCCCTCAGACGCCGACGGCTTCGAGCAGTACCAGGTGCGGGGGCTGATCCCGGCCACCCTGTACGAGGTCGCCGTGCGGGCCTTCACGCGCGCGGGTCCGGGGCCGCTGTCCACGCCCAGGATCGTGGATTCTACGAGCCATGACGGTGAGGGGAGAGGCGCACGGCCGTCAGTCAGTCCGTAGTTTGTGGGTGAAAAGGGGAAGGTAGTGGGTGGGTTTTTTACTGGATGATTCTCGTGCTGTATACTAAAGGGAAGATAGAATCTGGATGTGTTCATTATGTAGGTAAATGTGATTTACGTTAGTAAGGAAGTGGAAATCTTCTTTAATTGGGATTATTGATTGTCAGAGAATCCAAAACCGCTGTTCATGGGCCTTCTTATCAAGCCCAATCAGACTTTTGCCCTATAAGTAATGATCGTACAGAATCGGCTTTTACGTAGATGCGCTTTTTTATATTGTTTATGACTTCTCTCTTTATTTTCCTTCTCAGCGCCCTCCTGTCCTCCTGCTGGAGTGTCATGCCGAGGGTCAGGGCGTGGAGTGGTGAGGGTGTGGTGGTCGCAGCCGCCCACGCACTGCAGCCAGACTCCTGTTGCTGGCTATACGATCGTCGCGACGCCCACCACGCACACGCACCACCCTTCAGACAGTATGTTCTTCATGGGATAAGTGTTAATATGCTATGACGTCCAGTATCAACTTATATAATTTCCCTATTAAAAGTAAAAGCATATCGTGGTCCCGGACTGATACTCACTTGGATTCGTTATATATTGGTATTCTTTTCTTTCCTACAGGCACAAAATGGGAAGTCAACACAACCAACCTGGAAAAGAACCTAGACTCGCTCCCGCCAGCCACTAACATCAGCGTGCGAGTCAAGGCCTTCAATAACGTTGGCTATAGTCCCTCCAACAAACCCGTTTTCTGCGTCACGGAGGATGATAGTACGTTTTCTCTTTTAAGTTTCCTTCATCAAATTCCGGTGCGTCGATAACCTTTCACGTAGAAAACGCACGTAACACTTTTATGACTTTATATGATGAATAAACTATATTTTCGGTGTCTGTGTTCCTTAGAATACAAAATTAAGTATCAGCTTAAATCAGATTTATTTTCAACTTTTTTATTGGAATTATTACCATTTAAGCCACAATATCAGAAAGAAAATACCGGCAGTGGTCAGACTTTGTCTGAATGAATAATTATCAATAAGAACAAAATGTAATAATAGGTAATTGTCTTCTTGCAGTACCAGGCGCCCCTGGAAAGGTGCAGGTGACGGTGACTGGCCCGAGGAAGGTGCTGGTAACATGGGTTCCGCCTCAGCCTCCTACAGGGAATATCCTTCATTATACGGTATACTCCGTCAAGGACGACCAGGTTAGTAATAGGTTGACAAAAGCGAGAATATGAGGAAGTGGGTGTAAATAGAGGTGAATGTAAACAAAAATGTAGGATAAAGTCGAAGGTAAAGAGGATGCACGTTTGCCATCAAAGTATCGAGTCATTTCTTACGTCCAGGTGAGGGATCGTGACGTCGTGGGCGCAGCTGGCTCGGAGTCCACGTGGAGGGAGCTCAGGGACCTTGCTCCTTCCTCTAGAATCGAGGTGAGGCCAGGTGTTTTTTTCTGAAATTAACTTACAGCATTAAACGGAATTCTCATGTTTGCAATATAGTCATGTCTACAACAAGGTATTTTTATAAAGGTGCCTTAGCACCTCTTTGCCTCTGAGTTCACTTTCTGCATTTTCTTCAGGTGTGGGTGACAGCCACCACGGCCGCCGGTGAAGGTAACCCGTCACCTCGACTCACAGCTTTGCTCAAGCCCACAGCGACACACGCACCCGTAGCTCTGGGAGGCGGACGGACCTGGCGTGTGGGCGCAGGGGCTGGCGTTACCCTAGGCTGCCGTGGGCGTGGAAAGCCCGCGCCCTCCATCGTGTGGTCGCGAGGAGGCCAGACCATCACCTCCGGCCAGTTCACGCAACTGCTGCCTGGCGGGGACCTGCATTTGACGGGTGAGTGAGGCCCAACAGCTTTACATAACGACAACTTGGATTTAAGTATAGCATGTGCATGTTTATGAAATATAGATGAAAGAACAAAAATGCACATCTTCACCAAAGCTAGAAGTAAAACCGACTGCCTCCACTCACAAGGTGTACGAGAGACAGCCAACTACACCTGCAAAGTGAGCAACACGATGGGCGTGGACAGCCTCACGCATCACGTCATCGTCGTCACGATGCCCCCGCCGCCCACTCTCTCCCTCGCTTACGCCACCCACGATGCCCTGAACCTGACCATCGTGCCCACGGGAGACGGCGGAGCGCCCATCCTAGGTGAGCAAGGGCGGAGCCTCTTTCTCCTCTTGCTGCCGTGCGTCTGTGTTGATAATAATCTCGACAGCCGCTTCTGCTAATACTGAAATCAATGCCGCTGTTACTGCCTGCTGCCACCACTACTATGTCTACCTTTACTATGAATACCACTACTGCTATCATTTATACAACGATTTCAAATACTACACTAAAAGAAGAATGTATGAACGAAAATGAATAACTTCACAACGCAAGTTATTCATTCTCTTTCATATTTTCTATACATTTGTTCAAATGAACTCTTCACTGCCATACCAATACTACTCACACACACAAACACACAAACACACACACGTGTGTGTATATGTGTGTGTATATATATGTATATACAAACATACATACATACATACATACATACATACATACATATATTATATATATATATATATATATATATATATATATATATATATATTATATATATATATATATATATATATATATATATATATATATATATATATATATAATGAGTCTCTTGGCCCGGATAATATGATTCTGTTCATAGACAGAAGCAAAAGCGGGGTTGAGACATAAGTGTAATTAAACCATTTTGTAGAAGATACATGTTCCAAGCTGTGTAGTTCTACACTACTGTGTGTATGTCTCGGTTATCCTTGAATTGCTTCACCACATATACAGTATTTTGTTGGTCCTTGTTAGTCTGAAGTTCACACAGAAATCCGCAGTCAACAAGATACATGCATTTTCCTTTGCTCCGTCCGATTCGTCTCCTTACTCTCTTAATCTTAAAGAGGGACTTTGTGACACGCTGACGTGACACATTTGCTGCTGCAGGTTACACCGTGCACCACCGTGGGCGTGCGGGCGAGTGGGTGGAAACGGAGGTGGACCCGGGCGTGGAGAGCGCGGCGGTGCGCGGCCTTCCCT
>NC_061859.1:25760076-25762576 GCF_019202785.1 Penaeus chinensis
GTGTGTATATACATACATATATATATATATATATATATATATATATATATATATATATATATATATATATATATATATATATATGTATATATTTATGTACGCGTGTGTGTGTGTGTGTGTGTGTGTGTGTGTGTGTGTGTGTGTGTGTGTGTGTGTGTGGATGTGTGTCTGTATGTATATATATAAATATAATATATATATATATATATATATATATATATATATATATATGTATATTTATATATATATATATATATATATATATATATATATATATATATATATATATATATATATATATGACATAAACACAAACACGTTAACGTGTACAGAAAGAATGGAAAGGAAAACAGCCACAGTAAGAAATGAATATAAATCGTAACGTTTCGAACACTTCACGAGTTCTTCTTCAGACGGAAATACATATATATATATATATATATATATATATATATATATATATATATATATATATATATATATATATATATATATATATTTATATATATATATATAATTTATCATATATATATTTATACATATATATATATCATATATATTTATACATATATACATATATTATATATATTTATACATATATACATATATTATATATATTTATACATATATATATGTGTGTGTGTGTGTGTGTGTGTGTGTGTGTGTGTGTGTGTGTGTGTACTTACATGACTGACACAAGCACAGTAACATGTACACACAGATGAAAGGAAACCAAAGTAAGAAATGAATATGAATCGTAACATTTCGAACTCTTCACGAGTCCCTCTTCAGACGAATAATAAACCGACAGAGTTCCACAGTAACTGGAAGCGCTAGGATACGGTCTATTGTGGACTTGCCAGGAGTGAATCCAGACTGCTCCAGCCTCTGGTGAGTTAGTAGGTGGTCACGGATCTGTTTCAGAAGAATGTGGGCGAAAACCTTGCCTGGTATACTGAGCAGTGTGATGCCACGGTAGTTGATATAGTCATCCCCAGCCTTTAGCAATTCGTCAGGGATATCACATTTGCCTGCAGCTTCCCTACCCTTTAGCTTTGAAATCTCCTCAATAATCTTAGTTAGCATAGGGGGTTCCTCACTGATGGGTGGGTCTGGCACAGGTATTTTGCATCCAGCCTAATGGCTGGAGGGTTTAAAGTTGCTCAAAATATTCAGGCCATTGTTTACAAACCCCAATATGATCTGAGATGACCTGTCTATCCACTGTGGGGACTGCAGTCATCTGTGCGGAAGGCTTGGAGTTCAGTTTTCTCAGTGCTTGGTAGGTAGGGTGAAGGTCATTTACTAAGAATTAGCCTTCAACCTCCTCAGCATGATTCCTGAAGAACTGTTCCCTGTCCCTTCTCAGCACTGTCCAAGGAACGGCGCAAATCCTGACTGCCATTCAGTCGAGCTATGCGGCATACATCTGTGGCCTCCAGTGTCTCAGGTGAGATGAAATTCTCCCTTGCCTTCGGGCGTTCGTCAATAGACCCCTGCGCTGCACTGAGTGTGTCGCGCTTGAAGGACTCCCACAGAGTTACTGGGTCCATCAGGTTTTCGTGTTCTGTAAACTGATCTGAGACTGCCATGGCGAACCTCAGGGTACACTCCTCCCCCCTCAGTCTAAGTGAAACACCCCGGAGTGGCCACTGGAGAGATAGGGAATTTTGAAGTGGACCCTTCGGGTACCCACAACCAGTCTGTGATCAGTGCCACAGAACTCGGCATCCCGGTAAACCCTGCATCTGGAGGATCCTCCGAGTGCTGAAAAGAATGTGGTCGATCTCCTTGCCCACAGTACCAGTATCGCTGTACTATGTCTAGTTATGTGGGCTGGAGCGCTGATACGAGGAGCCAGAAATCCTTAATCTCTCTACTGAGATCAGCTCCTGATCAGCTCAATCACAACTGGATACCACATTGAAATCGCCCAGGACGATGCGAAAGTCTCGCTGGGAACATTTGTCTGATACAGATGTGGGTTTGGTGTAGAACGCCTCTTTTTCGTCCAGTTTACAAACATCGGTAGGAGCGTGAACAGCAATAAGAGACACGAAGCCAAAAGCATGCTTCAGTCCCATTGTCATAATATTCTAGTCAACCGGTGTTACCTCTGCGACCGACGGTTGAAGTCGGCTGGAGGCGATGAGCACCTCCCCTGCCCAACCAATTAGTATGTGTTCCCACCCAATCTGACTGTGCTGCTGCCAGGTCTTCATAGTATATATGTGTGTGTGTGTGTGTGTGTGTGTGTGTGTGTGTGTGTGTGTGTGTGTGTGTGTGTGTGTGTGTGTGTGTGTGTGTGTGCTGTATACAAATACATATATGTGTATATATACAGTATACATATATGTTTATATGTGTATATATATACATATATATGTTTAAATGTGTGTGTGTGTGTGTGTGTGTGTGTGTGTGTGTGTGCATGTGTGTACCTTCCCCCCTGACTAGCTGAGGGGTGTGGTCATCCCTCTCTGGAAGGGGGATCGCTGGG
>NC_061859.1:25767576-25790076 GCF_019202785.1 Penaeus chinensis
ATTATTATCATTACTCTTATAATGATAATGATAATAATAATAACTATTAATATTATTAGTATTACTATCATTATTATCGTTATTATTATTATTATAATTATTATTATTATTAATGTGGGTGTGGGATGTCCACAGAATGTCTATCAGATGTGGATAGATAAACTCGCGTAAATCCTTTGGTGATTATTGACAGGAGAGATTATATACACAAGGGTCTGAACTGACGTACATCCGTCTCGTACCAGGGTGACAGTGCGACTGGCTTCTGTCTAAAACAATAACAGTGTTGCCATATCATTGTCCATTACACAATTCGTTCACTGATATGATACACATATATACACACATCTCCCCCCCTCCTCACGTTCATAAGCCTATGTACGGGCAGCAATACGTTGAGAACGTCGTCTGGCGCCATAACTTCTGGGTTGACGACGTTTACGTGGGCAAGGAGAATCTCGGGATGGGCGGTCAGGGACATCCTCACACTTGTCCTCCACAGGTACACGGGGTGGAAGGGGCACAACGTGAAGGAACCGACGATTTCTCCAAAGCACTCGTTCCGAAGGCGTCCGGAGAAGGTAGTCGCGGCTCCGGCCAAGTCCCATAACTACAGCTACTTTATTCCATCGCTTGGAGACAGGATCTTGTATTCGGACTTGCGATCCAATCTGCAGTGGCTGTAATGGTCTGGCGTGCGAGTTGTACAATGCCGTAGCAGCTTGCGTCCTCATAGCTGCACGGCGATCACATTCTTCTGTCTTTGCTTGCCATTCTGGAGCAAAAGATGAGTTGTGGGCTGGAACACAGGAACGTAGAGGGTGGCCAAACTAAACTTGTGCAGGGGAACGGCCATCCTGACTTGGTGTATTACGGAGTTCCAACAATCCACGGTCAAAAACTTCATTCAGGATACCAGAAGGGGCAACTTTCATAATTAGGTGTTTCACTGCCTTCACTGCAGCTTCTGCATGACCATTACTCTGTGGATAATGGGGAGAGGGTGTATCATGGCGAACACCCCATCGACACAGAAAGTCGTTAAAATCTCGGCTTGAAAACTGAGGTCCACCATCAGTGCGTAGCCGAAGAGGGACTCCTAGGTCACGGAAGAATCTTCTGAAGAAATTAATAGTGGCGGCAGCTGTAGTGTCAGTGCCTTAGCATGCTATCACAGGCCATCTTGAGAGTCGGTCAACATACACAAGGAAAGACTTTCCCGCTGCACTGAAAAAGTCAGCTGACACAGACTCAAAGGGTTTGGTGGGTGCTTCTTCTGTCATCATGGGCTCCTGTTGCTGGCTTGAAAGAAGTACTTGGCAAGGCTCACATGATCTGACTACATTTGTTATATCTGAATTGATACCAGGCCACCATACAGTCTGTCGGGCACGACGCTTTGTGGCTTCCACGCCACGGTGACTGTCATGTAGGGGGGGGGGGGGTTTGGTTTGCGAAGTTCTAGCTTCGCCCGGGCCTTCTAGATATGGCCCGGCCTGTGTCAGCTTTTTTACGGCTGTCTCATTGAGTTGTCTGACACTCGGTGCTTACCGTGGCGGCGGGATTGCCAGCAAGCGCTCCTGCCGCCATGGTGTAAGCATTTCGCATAGCCTCTTTACCAGCACGGCGGCTGTTGAGGGCGGTCCCTGTCTCAGGAATTGTGTATGGTTAAAATTTTCTAGGTAGTGGACTAGTGTGGCGTTCGGCTCGCCGCAGTGCTTGCAGCACCATTCATCGTGTTCGATTGTTGGGATAATCTGCCATGCACAGTGGTAACCTAGGCGCATTCTGTGAAGAATGACTTCGGTACCTCTGTTGATTACTTCAGAGAGTGCCAGTGGTTCACAGCCTGTGGCATCTGAGTACCAGCTGGCCGAGGGGGAGGTTCTCGTTTCCTCTCTGTGGAGCTGCCGTAGGAAGGTACGACCGACCAAGGCACACTTCTCCATAAGTAATTTTCGGCTCGGTTTTATCGTCATGGGATTTGGGGGCATACCCCTGCCAGCGACGGCTAGTCTGTCAGCAAGCTCGTTCCCTCTGATGCCGATGTGGCTTGGGACCCAGTTGATGATAATTCTTCTACCCTGAGCAAGAATTCTCTGTGTCATTGTGAGAATCGTGGTCAGTAGGTAGATGTTGTCTGTGGGTGAGCTGTGCTGAAGACAGTCAATGGCTGCCCTGGAGTCTATGTGTATGACCACGTGTCCTTCCCTTAGGGACGCGTGGCCTAGGGCTCCCATGATTGCAACTGCCTCTGCCTGTAGCGAGGAGGCGTTGTCTGTTACCCTCATGGATTGCGTGGCATCCCTAGCTGCAAAGCCGGCGCCTGCAGTGTGGCTCAAGGGATCGACCGATCCATCCGTGTATTATGTTCTACTACCCGGAGGAGTGATGGCTGCAATGACCCTGTGGGCTTCTGCCTTTAGGCTAGGCATGGGGTATAGGCTCTTTTTCATTGACAGGCTCATTATGTTGAACTCTATCAGGCTCAGTGCCCACGGCGGGGCTTCGGCAAAGTCGGGATGGGGGGAGTCCATGCCCTTAGCAAGAAGCTGTTTTTTGAGCTGATGGCGTATCAACACCCTGGCTGTATGAGACAGCCAGGAGTTGTTTGCAATGAGCTCGTTGTCTTGTTCGAGGCATCTGACTAATTTTTGTCTTAGGCTTGTGTTCCTGGGAGCCTGGATGACCTTTGACAGGAATTGTGTTGCCGTTAGATCGATTCGTGAGTCCAGGGGGAGAAGGCTTGCCTCCATCAGGAGGTTGAGGACCTTCGTCCACCTCGGGGCACCCAGAATGATCCTGGCAGCTTCATTTTGGACTGTTTCTAATTTGTCTGTGTGCTTTTTCTTTGCAGCAATTAGAGCGACTCAGGCATAGTCCACAATGGGCCGGACAGCATGTACATAGAATGATCTTAGTACTTTGTGTCTGGCCCCTATGCGTCTCCCAGTCATTGCTCTCATGACAGACAGTCTTGCTTTGGTTCAGTCAACCAGGTACTGGACCTCCTTATGGAAGGAGAGGGTCCGGTCTATCCTTACCCCAAGGTATAGGTAGTCCTTGACCCATTCTAATTCCACTCCCTGGATTTTCAGTCTTGTGCCTCGAACTCTCTGTCTCAAAGCCATGGCTTTGGATTTGGCAGCAGAGATCTTTAGTCCTGTCCTACAACACTCCTCTGACACGAGGTCCAGACAACGCTGGGCTTTATTCTGGCTGCGTGGTCCAGTGGAGGTGATAGCGAGATCGTCTGCATACGAGATGATCTGGCACCCCACTGGGAGGTTTATGTTAAGGATGCAGGACATTAAAGTGTTGAATAGGGCTGGACTGAGAACCCCACCCTGTGGCGTTCCATTTTCGAGCGGCATGTGCTGCGATAGGTGACCCTGGAATTTGACATTGGCAGTCCTGTTCCTGAAGTAGTCACCTATCCAAGCCAAGAGCTTTCCTCTGATTCCCTTCTGGATCAGGCTTTCCTGAATGGCAAGCGGACTTGCCAGTTCAAAAGCCTTCTCCAGGTCAAGGAATACCACCACAGCTGGGCCCTTGCTGATTGTGCTTAAGAGCGTGGCTATGCTGTGTGCTGTGCCCATGCCCCTTGTGAACCCGTGAAGGTGTTCGTGCGGGGGTCCCGTTTTCCATTGAAGCCGGTTTAGTACCATCCTCTCGGCCATCTTGGCCAGGCAGCTGAGCAGAGAGATGGGGCGGTACTTCCCCGGCTCCTTTGGTTTTGGGACGGGAACTATGGTAGCCCTCTTCCAACTCTGGGGTAGAGTGGAAGTTTCCCAGGACTTGTTGATGAGTTGCAAGAGTGCTCGCTCACCTGCTAGTCCTAGGTGGGAGATAATGGGGTACGAGATCCCATCAGAGCCCGGGGCTGTGTTGGAACTAGTTTTATAGGCTTTCCTTAGTTCCCTCAGAGAAAAGATAACGTCTGAGTTATCGGGTTCGGCTGCCCTTTCTCTGATCTGAGCGTGTCTGTCTGGCTGTAGACGCTCTTGTCTTGCCCTCAGCTCGGCTGGCAGACTGTTGCTGCTCGTTCTCGCAGAGAACTCGTGCGCCAGTCTGTTAGCCTCTGCTTGGGGGTCGTGATGGGTGCACCTCGGGGCTGAGCGGCTGGTAGCTCACTTGACCCGTTGCCACAGCTCTGAAAGGGTGGTTTGGTGGTCGAAGGACTCACACCATTCCAGCCACTTTTCCTGCCTGACTCTGTTGGCAGTTTCCTTGGCATCCGTGACAGCTTCCCTTAGGAGGGATAAGCTGTCAGGGGCTCTGACGTGCGTTGGCTCCTGGGTGTTGAGGAGAGCGATCTCAGGGAATGTCTCTAGCACGTCGGCTATGTGATAGCCGGCCGCATCCGGTGCCCGGCAGGGAGCCAGGATGGGGTGGTGTGCATTGAAGTCTCCCCCTATGATCACTCGGTCGTGTGCAGCAGAAGCACAGACCTGGCTGATGTCTAAGCTTCTACAGCGTGGCCGGCTGTACACATTGTACAGTTTGAGGGGCCCCCCGGCCAGGTGAACCTCGACGGCAAGGGATTCAACATCGTCTCCACAGTGCGATGCATCGGCTATTGCGGAGCAGGGGATTGTTGCTCTCACAAGGGTGATCAAGCCTCTCTTGCCAGGTGTTCGTGGCAGTGTGAAGGCATGGTACCCTGAGAAGCGAACAGTGTCCACTGTTAATGTCTCCTGGAGCATGACAATGTCAATGTTCCTTGATCGCACTACTGCTTGGAGAAAAGCGTTCTTTGCAGAGAAGCTATTGATGTTCCACTGTAGGATGCTTAGATGGTGTGTCATGATGTTACTCAGTGATAGTTACATAAGAGACATCGTCGGAGTCTGACAACTCCATTGCGAGGTCCTCGCTGGTTGAGGGCTCCTCGTCTGTTGTCAGGCTATCCTTGGGTCCACTGGGGGGTGGAGAGCCTTTGGTAGCTCTGACTTTGGTTGGTTCGGCTTTTCTCTCAGGCTTTTTCTTGGCTGGCCTTGCTGGCCTTGCCTGGGCAAGGTCAGCGTGATCTGGCTCTGGCTGCACAGATTCAGCCTGTTTTGGCTCTGCCTGTGAAGGCATGGCCTGGTTTGGAGTGGGGAGGGGAGTCTCGTCCTGGGGTGAGGGTGAGGCTGGTTTTTCTCTAGCCAGCTTTCTTCCCTTCAGGGCTGCGACAGTCTGGGTCATTGCCGTCATGGCGCCCGAAACTGCCTTCTCGGCCTCCTCACTCGACCTCCCCAGGGCTGTTGCTACTGCTGTGACAACAGCAGTTAACAGGAGAGTCATATCGTCCTCGTCAAAGAGGAGATGATCATCTGTTGGGGAGGTTTTTGTGGTGCTCTTAGAAACTTTTTTCTTTAGTTTCTTTTTCTGCACCTTTGGCATTGTCGGAAACTCCTTTTTGTTGGAGACATCCGGTGTCGGCTGGGGGGCGGCTTCCTTCCTCTTAGGAGGTCGGGGGGCCTTTTCGCTTTTGTTCCTTCCCCAGACATGGGTGCCCGGTGGGGCAGGAACAAAGTCTGATCGGTTTTGAGCAACCTCTTGTCGCCTGAGGGCCGCCTTTTTCCTGACAGAGCAAGTCAGGCTCCAGGCATGATGCTTCATGGCACAGTTGGGACATTTGGCTGTTGTGTCCCTCTTTTCCTCTTTGTATGCCTTGAGGCATACCTCTGTGTTGTGTGCCTTGCTACAGACACATTTAGGCCTGGCTGTACAGTTAGCCTTGTGGTGACCGTATTTCTGGCACTTGAAACACCGAAGTGGTTCTGGCACATACGTTCGAAGGTTGTAGGTGCCCCAGTTACCCAGATCAAGGGTAGTGGTTGGGGCACCTTTCATGGTCACCAGGACTTGCCTGGTTGGGGTCTTCCCCTTCGACATTCGGGAAGCCTGCAGACCTGTGGGTGTGAAGCGATCAGCTCCACATCGTACGAGACTGAGAAGCCAAGTAGCACCATCTTGATTCTCTTTTCCTCGGGACTTAGTGGGGAAAGACTCACTTTTCTCCCATCAGTTAGCTCCTTCGTTTCTCGGAGGAAATTTAAGGTAGCTTGATCTTTGGGCATTATGATCATGCCCTGATCTTGGGCGACCCGGATCGACAACCGGATTTTCCGTTGCAACTCCAATGCCCTGACCAATTGGTAGGCATTGTCGAAGCCTTCGGGTTTAGCTGGCACTTTGAACTGGGCGAAGCGTTTAGGGGGTCCCGACTCTTCATCAGAGTCGGTATCCGGCCTCGGACGCTTCGGCCCGCCCTTTCGGCTTTCGGGCTTGTTTGTGGAGGCAGGAGCTGATGCGGCTGGTTCAGCCTGCTCTCCCCTCTCAGTTGGGGAGGCCGTCTGTGAACTCAGGGGCCTCCCTGGCTTAGCTGTTGGCCTGGAGAGGCCAGCTCGCGAGTCAAGATCTTTGACTATTCGGTGGACAGGCCCATTGGCTTCGGTCTTGTCCACCTTAGCAGCAGGGGTGACAGTGTCATCCTGTGCATGGGATTTCTTTTGCCACCGGAAGGCACATATGCCTTCATGGTGACTACCATGGTTTGGGCCTTGCGCGGTTCGTCATCATTTTTGTCAGTCTGAGGGGGGTGTTTGATTATTTTTTCCATGAATTGGTAAGTGCTTCATCCTCTCACGCCCCCACCCACCACGGAGTCCAACAAGGGGAAGCTGAGTGTCAGAACCAGTGTCTAACAGCAACAGGAGTGATGAGAGAATATACGCAGCCAATAGCCATTGTGACGGCACTCACGGACCATTGTGAGTGCCAATGGCGGCATGACTGCTTGACCCTAGCCTCCCGGGGGAGACCAGCCGATTGACCGTGACCGGGCCGGGATCAGGCCGCCTGTCTTGCTGGAATAGAGGACCAAAGAGGCGTGTTGCTAGCCGCAGGGCGTACTCGTTCACGGCATCGCTCAACCTCCAGGACTCCCGTCTCCACAGCGCACAAGGCTGCCACGCACGGCAAACGCGTGGGTAGGTGTAAACCCCTGGGGAGAGACCAGAGGGGATGCCCTTCCACCTACGAGACATCATTGTTTGGAGCCCTTTTGCTCAGCCCTCTGAGGCAGCCACCCAAAGGTTGCTTCACCGCAGTGAGGGAAGAGGAGTCTTGCACTTTTACCAGGCAGTTCCTTTCATCCCTCTGAAGCAACCACCCAAAGGTTGTTTCACCTCAGTGAAGAAGGAAAGGACCTGTGTCTTTTCAAAGTAGTTCCCCCTTCCCTCTAAAACAGCCACCCAAAGGCTGTTTCACCTCAGTGAGGGAAGGGAGGTTTTGCGTTCTTGTCAGGCACTTCCTTTCGTTCCCCTGAAGCAACCACCCAAAGGTTGTTTCACCTCAGTTGGGAAGGAAAGGACCTGTGTCTTTTTAAAGGGATTCCTCCTTCCCTCTGAGACAGTCATCCAAAGGCTGCCTCACCTCAGTGAGGGAGGGGAGGTTTTGCACTTTTGCCAGCTGGTTCCTTTCATCCCTCAGAAGCAACCACCCAAAGGTTGTTTCACCTCAGTGAGGAAGGAAAGGACCTGTGTCTTTTCAAAGTAGTTCACCCTTCCCTCTAAAACAGCCACCCAAAGGCTGTTTCACCTCAGTGAGGGAAGGGAGGTTTTGCGTTCTTGCCAGGCAGTTCCTTACATTCCTCTGAAGCAACCACCCAAAGGTTGTTTCACCTCAGTGAGGAAGGAAAGGACCTGTGTCTTTTCAAAGTGTTTCCCCCTTCCCTCTGAAGCAGCCATCCAAAGGATGTTTCACCTCAGTGAGGGAAGGGGGGTTTTGTCCTTTTGCCAGCTGGTTTCTTTCATCCCTCTGAAGCAACCATCCAAAGGTTGTTTCACCTCAGTGAGGGGGGGGGCGGTACTCGGAAACCATTCCGGACGTCTAGACGGGAGCGGTCGCCTGTGTGAAGGGCAGGGCCACAAACTCATGTAGGCGAGCCAACACTTCTCGGCAAAGGGTAGAAGGAACTACAATGCGGGGTCCCAAAAGGATGAGGTCCTCATCGTGGTACAAATTGTCATGTTCCTTCCAATATGGGAGTAGGTCAGAGTCCAAATTGTCACACTTGGCAGGGAAACCATAAGTCACTTTGTCGAGGAGCTTGACATATACCAAATCTTGACGTGCTGCTGCTCGCATCTTATCAAGCACCAAGTCACTTGACTGTATTGTCCCTGATACTGCACTCAGAGTGGCCATACGCTGAGTGACTACACATCTGACATAGTAACGTGTGTCATCACTAAGAACGATATCTTCAGGGGACGGTGAATCCACTGGAGCACGGGAAAGGGCATCTGGGATTGCTAGTTCCTTTCCTTTACGCCACGTAGCTGTGAAGACATAACTAGCTATCTTCTCTTTCAGGCGTTGTAGTCGGGGGTTATCAATAGCATCTAACGTGTACGAGTTAAGTATGGGTACCAAAGGTCTATGGTCTGTCATCAAAGTGAAGTGAGGCAAACCAAGAAGGTAATATTTGCACTTCATCATAGCCCATACGACAGCCACCAATTCCAACTCAATTGTGGCATATCTCGTCTCCACATCTGCAAGACATCGGGAACCACATTGCACTAATCACCATTCTCCAGGCTTATGTTCTTGCAACAGTGCATAGCCTACACCAGTGTTGTCCAAACTGGGGTCCGCGTACCCCCAGGGGTACGCAGCATAGATCAAAGGGGTACGTGAAAAGACGATGCACACACACACACACACACACACACACGCATTAAGTTGTAAGTCATTTTCAAGCATTTTATTTCTAAATCATTCTTTATATTTCAGTATTATAATTTTAATTTTATTGACCAGCACTCCTATTATGCAATCTTTTCATATTTAATATGTTATTTGCATTATCCTAAATGTAACTGAGTTTAATCAGCCATGGGGGGTACGTAACAGTAGGAGAAGGCAATAAAGGGTACAATAGGCAAAAATGTTTGGACAGCACTGGCCTACACCATACAGGCGGGAAGCATCTGTCTGAAGTATGGTCTTGAGTGTTGGGTCAAAATGGGCGAGAACAGGTGGTTGTGATAGAGCTTTCTTCACACGGCTAAATGATGCATCATGATCAGGAGTCTATATGAAGGCACGCTTGGGACTCTTGAGGGGGCGTAAAACATCAGCAGACTCGGCAATTGCAGGGGTGAACTCAGCCAGTTGGTTCACCAAGCCCATAAATGATCTGAGGTCAGTCAGGTTAGCTGGCTTTGGGAATTCAGCAATGGCACGGACTTTCTCTTCCTCAGCTGCAATTCCATTCCCTGACAGGGTATATCCACAGAATGACACCTCTTGGGCTGCAAGCACAAACTTGTCAGCGTTAACGGTAATGCCATGTGCACGGTATCTCATGAGAACTTCCTGTACTCGCTTTAGGTGGGATGCATAGTCCTCATCCCATAGAAGGACGTCGTCTACCACCTTTACACACTGCTGCACTCCTTCAAGTGCTATGTCACCTCGACGGCAGTATTCATCACCTGTGGCCACGAAGCCCATGGGTCCACGACAAAAGCAGAAGCGACCATAAGGGGTGATGGATGTTGTTAAATGTTGATCTCGCTCCTCTAAAGGTATCTGCCAATAGCCATATAAGGCATCCAAGGTGGAAAAGTACCGCGCCTTAGGGTTGATACGACGTACAGCATCATGAGGCGTCGGTGAGGGATGGGCAGGGCGGAGCACTTGACTGTTGAGTTTGGTGAGGTCAACAGTTATCCTGACACCTCCATTAGGCTTAGCTACAGCCACTAAGGGGTGACACCATTGTGACGGTTCATCACCTGCAGGAGTAATGATACCCTGAGCCACCATGGAGTCCAACTCTCTCTTAATGTCATCCCGCCAGGCAAGGGGAATGACTCGGGGCGTGTGCAGAGCAAATGGTTTGGCATTTTTTTTTACGAAGATCGTCATAGGGGGTCCACACATCTCCTTGAGCTTCGTACCCTGTCGGAAATCTTCCTTTGTCATGAGAACGTCTGAACATTCTCGGAGGAAAAACTTCTTCGCATCATCAAGGGATGCAGAGAGTGGAGGAGGTCTTGGTGGATGTAAAGGGATCTGTTGTGATGGTAGAGATGGGGGTGGCTGGTGGCATGTGGCCTCTTGGGGTGGCACTGAATGGTGATCAGGCATAACTCTGGAGGTTGAAACATTTCTTGCTACCTTTGCAGGCTGAACTGTTTACGATGGTGTAGAGCGTAGCTCTGGCCAAAATGACCAAAAATGCGGGGGAATTAAATGACAGCTGTATTCCCTGCTCACAATACACCATAAGAGATCACTGCACTTCACTAACACCACACTCAGACACTTCACAAATTGAGGGTAGTCACTGAACACGAGGCCGATGCATCGCTGGGTCACATTGCCGGTTCCTCTCTTCACTGTCTTTTCACAGAAAATCACTGCGCCCTGTGGGTGTGGGATGTCCACAGAATGTCTATCAGATGTGGATAGATAAACTCGCGTAAATCCTTTGGTGATATATTGACAGGAGAGATTATATACACAAGGGTCTGAACTGACGTACATCTGTCTCGTACCAGGGTGACAGTACGACTGGCTTCTGTCTAAAACAATAACAGTGTTGCCATATCATTGTTCATTACACAGTTCGTTCACTGATACGATATACATATATACACATACAATTAATATTATTATTATTATTATTATTATTATTATTATTATCATTATCATTATTATTATTATTGTTATTATTATTAATATTATTATTATTATTATTATTATTATTTTTTAGTATTATTATTGTTATTATTACTATTATAATTACTATTACTATTACTATTATTATTATTATTGCTGTTGTTGTTGTTGTTGTTAATATTAGTAGTAGTAGCACTAGTATCATTATTATTATTATTATAATTATTATTATCATTATTATTATTATTATTATTATTATTATTATTATTATTATTATTATCATTGTTACTAATTTTATTTTTGTTATTATTGTTATTATTATTATTATTATTATCATCATCATTTGTAGTAGTAGTAGTAGCATTATTGTTATCATTATCATTATTATTAATATTGTTATTATTATTATTATTACTATTATCAATATTATTATTGTTGTTGGTATTATTATTATCATTATTAGCATTATTATTATTGTTATTATTATTATTATTATTATTATTATTATTGCTGTTGTTGTTGTTGTTGTTAGTATTAGTAGTAGTAGTAGTAGTATCATAACTATTTTTAATATTATTATTGTTATGATTATTATTATTATCATTATTATTATTATTGTTATTATTATTATTATTATTATTATTATTATTATTACTATTATCATTATTATTATCATTATTGCTGTTGTTGTTGTTAATATAAGTGGTAGTAGCAGTAGTATCATTATTATTATTACTATTATTATTATTATTATTATTATTATCATTATTACTATTATTATTATTATTATTATTATTATTACTATCATTTATTAATTTATTATAATAATTATTATCATTATTGATGTTGTTATTATTATTATCATTACTATTATTTTTATAATTGTTTTCATTATCATTCTTAATATAATTATTATTATCATTATCATTATTGTTATTATTATCATCATTAATGTTATTATCATTATTATTATTATTATTATCATTATTATCATTATTATTATTATTATTATTATTATTATTATCGTTATTGTTATTATTATTATTATCATTATTATAATAATAATTATTATTATTATTATTATCACTGTCATAATAATAATAATGATAATGATAATAATATTAATATTAATATTAATAATAATAATAACAATAATAATAATTATCATTATTATTATTATTATTATCATTATTATCATTATTATTATCATTTTATTATTATTATTAATATTATTATTATTATCTTTATTATTATTATTATTATTGTTATTATTATTATTATTATTATTATTATTATCACTATTATCATTATCATCGTTATCATTATCATTACTACTATCGTTATCATAATTGTAATTATCATTATTAGTATTACCATTATTATAATTATTACTATTATTATTATTATTATCATTGTTATTTTTATTATTTTTATTATTATTATTATTATCATGATTATTATTATTACTCATATTTTAATCATCATTAGTAGTAGTAGCTGTAGTAGTAGTATTGTTATTATCATTATTATTATTAGTGGTAGTAGTAGTATCCTTATCATCATTATTATCGTTATCATTATACTTATTACTATCATTATCATAATCAAAATTATCATTATTAGTATTACCATTATTTTAATTACTACTATTATTAGTAGTAGTATCATTATTATTACTCTTGTTATCATTATCATTTTTATTATCATTATTATTATTATTATTATTATTATTATTATTATTGCTCTTAATATAATTATTATTATTATTATTATTATTATTATTATTATTATCATTATCATTACTTCTATAATGATAGTGATAATAATAATAATAACTAGGAATATTATTATTATTACTATCATTATTATCATTATTATTATTATTATTATTATTATTATCATTATTATCATCATCATTATTATTATTATTGTTATTATTAATAATATTATTATTATTGTTATTATTTTTTGTATTATTATTGTTATTATTATTACTATTATTATTATTATTATTATTATTATTATTATTATTGCTGTTGTCGTTGTTGTTGTTGTTAATATTAGTAGTAGTAGCAGTTGTATCATTATTATTATTATTATAATCATTATTATTAGTATTATTACTATCATTATTATTATTATTATTATTTATATAATAATTATTATTATTATTATCATTATCATTGTTATTATTACTATAATTTATTATTATTATTATTATTATTCATTATTATTATTATTATTATGAATCATTATTATCATTATTGTTATTGTTTATTGTTATTATCATTATGATTACTTTTACTACTGTTATCATTATCATTCTTAATATAATTATTATTATCATTATCATTATTATTATTATTATTATCATTATTATTGTTATTATAATTATTATTATTATTATTATTATTATTGCTGTTGTTGTTGTTGTTGTTTATATTAGTAGTAGTAGCAGTAGTATCATTATTATTATTATTGTTATTATTATTATTACTATAGTAATAATAATTATTATCATTATAATAATTATTACTTTTATTGTTATTATTACGTTAATTTGTTATTCTTATTATTATTAATCATTATGATCATTATTACTATTGTTATTGTTATTATCATTATTATTTTTTTATTACTATTATCATTATCATTCTTAATATAATTATCATTATCATTATCATTATTATTATTATTGTCATCATCATTATTATTATAATTATTATCATTATTATTATTATTATTATTATTATTATTTTGATCATTATTATTATTATTATTATTATTATTATTATCATTATTATTATTACTATTATCATTATTATTATTATCATTATTATTATTATTATTATTAATATTATAATTATTATCATTATTATTATTACTATTATCATTATTATTATTATTATTATTGTTATTATTATTATATTATTGTTATTATCATTATTAATATTGCTGTTGCTATTACTATCATTATTATTATTGTTACCATTATTTTTTATCATTATTATTATCATCATTATTACTATTATTGTTTCCATTATTAATACTATTTTCATTAGTTTTATTACTATTTATTTTTATTTTTATTATTATCATTATAATTACTATTATCATCCTCATGATCATTATCATTATTTTTTATCATTATTATCATCATGATTTTTATCATCATTATTATCATGATTTTTACATTGTTATTATTTTAATTGTTATAACTATTACCATTATTATTATCATTATAACAGAAGTTCCATAGAAAGAACCAAGAATATATAGTATGTAGGAAAGGATGTTCGGAAAATTAGAACTTCACAGCTGTTATTAACTATGCGATAATGAACATGATTTTAATGAAAATTTAAATTGATTCAGAAATACGTTTATTTATTTTCTGCTGTGCTTTGTCTGAGATTTAGCTTGTCTCTGTCTTTATTTCATTATCATCATTATTACTATTAGCATTAGTATCATTATCATTATTATCATTATTGTATTTATCAATAGCATCATATTTTTATCATTATTATTAATATAATTATTATTTTAATTATTATTATCATTATTATTATTATCATTATTATTATTATCATTATTATTATTATTATTATTATTATCATTATTATTATTATTATTATTATTATCATTATTATTATTAATATTGTTGTTGTTGTTGTTGTTATTATTATCATTATTATTATAATCATTATCATTGTCATTATTATCACCATTACTATTATTATTCTTATTTTCATTATCATTATCATTAATATCTTCATTATCTCCATAATCGTTATTAGTTCCATTAACATTATCTTTGTTATTAATATCGCTATCATTAGCTTTATCTTCATCGCTATTACCATTACTATTATTATCTTTATCAAAAGTATTCTTAATTTTCATTATCATTCTCAATCTTTATCATCAGTATTATTACTGTCATTGTTATAACCAACATCACTCTCATCATTATAATCATCATTGTATATTATCATTATCATTCTTTATTTATTTATTGAATATTTTCTAAGGGCATTAGCGGCGTAATAGTAATAGGGTGAGGCTAGGGAGTGACGCCCTCAGGTAAGGAAGTTTTGGGTTCAATAAGGCAATGTGTGTGGATTCCCAGAATGGACAATGGTCAAAACAAATAAATGTGCCAGACGTCAGAGGTCATATACCATTATGATACAGTATTGTGGCGAAAGGGGTGGAAATGAATTAACGATTAGGATAAGTGGAGAGAAGGAAGAGATGAAGAAGAGAAAGAAAAGGAAAGGAGGGGGAAAGACCCTGCGACAGGAGTTGAGGCGAGGGCTGAGGTCCAAGGCAGGCTGATCCCCACACGGGACCGCAGTTCCCGTCGCCTAAGCTTCCACGACAACGAGTAAGGGACAGTGGGGGGATTATCATTATTATTACCATCCTTATTGTCATCAACGTCATTATTATTATTATTACTATATTTATTATCATTATTATCATTATTACTTCTATTATTATTGTTTATTATCATTATTACTATTATTATTATTACTATTATTACTACTACTACTACTACTATTATTATTATTATTACTATTATCATTATTATTATTATCCTAATTATCATTATCATTATCACTATTATTATCATCATTATTGCCTTTGCCATTATCATTATTGTCATTGCCATTATCATTATTATCATTATCAGTATTATTGTCTTTATCATTACTATTATCATTCTTATCGTTATCAGTATCATCATTATCATTTTCATTATTAGCATTATTATCTTTATCATCATTTTTGTTACCACCATCATTATTATCATTAGTAGTAGTAGTTGTAGTATGAATCTTTTGATCTCCATCATTATCAGTATCATTGTTATTACTGTCATTATCCTTATCTTCATTACTTTTATCACTATCATCATTATTGTTGTATTTCCACCCTTGAAGAGGTTGGAGTGAAAAAAAAAATTCTAGGCAAGTCTGAGATATCATGAAGGATAAACAGCGAGGGGACGAAATAGTGGAAAGTTAATGTAATGTTTCAAAACATATTTGTGAAACTGAATGTAACGTTTTAAAACCTGAGTGTGATACACTTTGTACATGAGCTCCTTGATCAACACGAATAGTAATATATATAAGTCCATAAGCGCGAGACATAAAATTCAAAGTTCCTGAGAACTTGCATCCTACACACAACCACTTTCCTCGCCCAGAGATAACTGATCTCTTGGCGCGAAAATACGGCTTGAGTTCCCCTCCTCCCTCGGTCTCCGATGGGCCACCTGTTTGACCAACGGCTTTGACTGGGCGTTCGAGAGATCCCCTGTAGATGCCTCGTTGCTACCCGCCGAGATACAAGGCTAGTATATAGAAGTAAAACAAAAAACAATAAATATAAAATGTTACAAAATTATAAAAGGCAGAGGATGAGATCTGGCCTTGTGAGGTCATTTATCACGCGTGAAACTACATTAACATAACCCGCTGTCATCATCATCATTATTGAATTTAATGGTGTCCGACACTCTGGATTCAGTGAGTACATACACCCTACATGGGCAAGGACTATATTGGTAATAATAATAATAATTTAGTTTTATTCCATTTGCTACAATGGATATTCATGGTGTGACATGCTATCTGTATTATTATGTTTTTAAATCACTTCCTGTGTGCAAGGAAAGCCCGGAGTTACATCCACTGGCGGCGAGGAATTTGAACGCAGGTCAGCAAGATTGCTAGACGAGATCGCTACCGCTGCACCACACAGCGGTAATGTAAAAGATGAAATTGTTTTAGTGCTATGATGATAAAGTCAAGGACAACTAAACTATGTGATCTATTAAAAATATGGATGGAATGCAAGTGGTCTCAGAAAACACAGGTACGGCAGACGGAGCAGCGAACCGCATGTGGGCTGCGTGTTTCGCAACTTGATCTAAAGAGCAACATGCGATTGGGGTTACTACTGCAAAATATAAATGGCTTTCCATAGCGTTATTATTATCTTTTCACATTCTTATGTAAAGTTTTCTTTTACACGGGAAAGAAAGTGTACCTTGAGCTCATTTATCCCTTCAACGGCATAGCGTGGCGCGCGCGCGCACACACACACACACACACACACACACACACACACACACACACACACACACACACACACACACACACACACACACACACACACACACACACACACACACACAGACTATCACCATTACCAACAGTATGTCTGTACAAGTGCCACCACAATCGCTTGTGCACAAACTCACACATAACACAACCACCGGTACAACCACACACATACACAGCAAACGTCCTCATGGACATCTATTTTAATGGAAGGATTCCCATGCGGATTTTAACCAGTGAAAAAATTATCTTGATTAACAGATATGACTAGCAAACAAACAGGCCCAGATTTGTACTCTGCGTCCGGACATGTATCCCACAGGATATCTGACCTTTTATTTTGTTTACTTTCCTACATGTGCTGCCTTCTTGATGTTATTACCTATATATATTGTCTGTGGAAAGATACCCTTGTATTCCATGAAAAAAAAAATATTACAATATTTAAAGGAACTGAATTTTCCTCCTACGCAAGGTGACCGCACTCTCCTTCCGCTAAATCTTCTTCAACTTCTTACATAAAAAAGATCGCCGTTTCTAAGCCTCATCCACAGTACCAGCCTGTCCGCTGTCTTCGCATATAATTTCCCTCGCATGCCCACCTTGATGAAGTATTTTCACCGCTTCCTTGGCTTCCCTCGACCCTCCTTCCCTTGCCTTGGTCCTGCTCGGTGTCATCAGCTGCCGTCTCTTTCTCGCGTACCTTCCAGGATGACTTGCGTATCGTGATTTCTTTATTACTTTTATTGATGGAAGGTGACTGAATCGTGTAAAGTATTTGTATATGTGAAGGGCTAGACCATGGTATAGATATAATTTTTCACGATAAAGTTTGCAGTTTGTAATCAAATGTGTTTTCCTCCCAGGAGGCTTCTCTGAAAACTATGTTAGTGATAATTAACTAAATAACAAACATATCGCGCCAACTTAAGAACAACAGAACGTAATGTAACAAGTTTACATCACGGGAGAATGGCAAGCTAGATTTATAGTTGTGAATTCACAATACCTGTGAGGCAAATGGCATATTTTCTGTGTTCGTTATTACATTATTCATCACTGTATCTCTAAATTTGACAGTCTGTCTGCAAATCCTAACTTGATATAAGAGAGCGAACCTTGTCACTTCTTGTGACTTCTTGTAGTAATCTGTTGGAATTAATATGCTTTTTAGTTTCTACCGCTTCAAAAAAAAAAATAATAATAAATAATAGCATGCGAAGAGACAAACAGAGTATGAATATTCGACTCGGCATTAATCAGCAGCCAAAAATAGTCATGTTGTTGAGGAGTTCGAGAAAAAAGGTGATGAGTACGATGCCCAATATACAAGGCTTGCTCTTTTTTTTTAAACTGACTAATTAAAACGCAGCGAGTAATAAGAGTGTAAGCAATAGAATTAATGGTTATTTCCAACAAGCCCGAAATAGTGTTGCAAATGGATGTCTTTTGAAAGTAGTTCCCAACAAATGTATACCTCAGAACTACTTTTTTTAATTTTCGAAAACTAAAACGCAACTGAAGCCAAGTTTTATAACTTGACACAAATTAGATATCAACGTATCAAATATCTTTCAAAAAGATATTTAGATGGACGAAAAATGTGTCCTTTTACGGAGTGGTTCCAAGGAGTATGTTTATTTCGGAGACACGATAGTCGCCATTTTTGCGTCGAAGAGAATGTCCAGTTAATTCGTTTCGCAATTTAGGATTTATGAGCGAAGTTCCGGCGAAAAGGTATGTTTCAGGTCCTTTTCAATGGAGAAAGGGATGCGGACAGTATTTTAAGACGTAGTGACATGGGAAAAGGTCGAAAAACAAGGGATCTCAGACGCTAAACAAGAGGCTTCGTTACGACCATAATATTTTGGCTACGAATTTTCCCCAAGAAATCGGTTGAATTATTTCCCTTCCGGCTTTGGTCTGCTCAGAAAAAGGACTGTGTCACGAAAACTGTTACAGAACTGAGTATATAGTTCGTTTTCAAAGGGAGAAGAGTGAGTAAACTTCTCTGTGAGTAGCATTTGTAGCTGCGAAATCTGTTCACTTTGAAGCCTAAAAAAAAAGTTATAAGAGGTAGATAGCACTTGCTCAAGGTAGGTAGGACCTGGAATAAGGAACAAGGCCTTAAATTTGTGCTATGCCATTGGTATGCAATTTTCTCGCTGCATATTACAAGTTAAGGAGAAGTGAACTTGTTTATAACAATGTAATGGGAAATTTTTTCCGTGACAATCAGGATTACAGTATATAAAAAAAAAGTGTATGGAGTTGTTACCTTGACGAAAACCTCATGTTTACTATGCTAGGATCAAAACAGATGTTACGCGCATATGTGTTTTGGTAATTGATTATGCTATTCTGTATAACAACCTTCTGCACATGCGTGTCTTGCCACTGGGGGATTTGACAGGCCATGCGAGGGCTATTGTTGACAAATGCCAATGAGAAATGTTTCATTTTAAGTGTTTCGTAGATTCCAGGTCATTTTTAAGGCCATGTAGATGATATACAGAATAAATAGACAAATGTAGTTATCACAGTTTGAGATTTGAGCCCATCAAGTGCCCCAAATACCTAAAAAGTAATTAGAAACCTAGCAATTCAAACCAATGATGGAGGCAAAAAAATATTTGGTATTTCGCTATATTAAGGTATGTGGTGTTACCCTGGTGGTTCAGGGGGCAGACCTTCCTGGCTAGGGAATATATTGATCATATTTTATGAAAACCATGGGGGTCCAGGATTACTACGGGGGTATGGGAGCAGAGCCTCCAGCTTAGGAATGTATTGATCATAGTGTATAAACCCCACAGGGTTAAGGTTAGGTCGGTTTATTGGTTAGGACCCAGTGTACTATTACCATGGGAGATCTGGATTATGTGAAACCCAGGCTATCTGCTCAAGCATGGGCAATCATAATTACAGTTTTACATATATTTGGCATAGTACAGTACTCTGTGACTACTGTAATTGTATATGGCAAAATAAAAATATAAATCATACATCATACAATAAATATTACAATGATATGCTATTGCCACTGTGTTTACATAACACTGTTCTTTGTTCATGGCAGGTGTACATATTTAGCATATCTTCCAGTGTATCAGATGAAGTGAAATATTCACATAGTTCTTTATACCTCATAGTAGATGGTCTGAAAAGTTGTATCACATGACATTTCAAGACATAGTGCTCATGTGTTCGCTCATTTCCTTCGTTACACAGTCTACATCTAGATTCATGTGAATGTTGAACTCTTGCTCTATTGCATAAGTTACATGTCAGTTAATTTTACTGACTGTTTCCTCATTGCCACCCACTTAGAAAGAATAGATTGTTCAAAGAGCGCTTTGAGAGTCACAGAAAACTACTCCAAAGCCCCAAGACATTACGAATTACACAACTCTGTTTGTGTGGTGCTGGCCCAATTTTGCAATTTCATATTAACTTGATGTTGAAGTAAGCTATTTTTGTATACAGTGCAAGCACAACCAGCTTTGTATCCAGACTGCATGGATCCATCAGTGTAACACTCGTATACATCATGGTGATGGGTGAAGAAAACTGAAGAAAAAAAAACTACACTCTGGTAATCAATGGCAACGCGCCGACATTGATAAGGATAAGTCCGATATGCGAAGCTGAGCTTCGCCCGGGCTATGCCGACTCGCTAACGTGTGTCAGCTGGTGCTGACTCGTCTTAGTCCTTACCCGCCGTGGTGCCCAGTCACAGCAGTAACCTCCAGGCGACAATTGCAACTTCTCGTGCCGACCCCTCGGATGAGAGGCCGACACGTTACCACTGTACTAGCCCGGAGGCTGCCGACATTGAGCGCGGGAGTTCGGTACATCAAGCCGGATCACCGTTTCGTAGCACTATGACCCGCTGCTGCGGCAGATAGCTGCAGCTTGTTATGTCGTCTAGAGACGTGACCCATCTTAAAGGGGTTAAGTACACTTTTTTTTTTTTTTTTTTTTTTTTTTTTTTTTTTGTGGTAGACATGTAAATTGCACAATCAATATTGAATTTTCCGTGGTTGAATAGATTGGTCCTTTTGGCATTTTACTTATTAGGACATGGAGATTTTGCGGACACATATATGTATGATTAGTCACATCTGCCTGCTTGATTTTATGTTGCAGTTGGTTTTGGAAATCTGAAAGATATAGAGCTTTGATCCCAAATATGGTGGAAATAAATATTATACTATCAGAAATGGATGGTAAGTTTAGTTCTGATCTCATGTTCAATATCAGTGCTGTTCTCGGGGCACAAAGGATAATCTAAACTATTTAGTTGTGATTCCATACATTGCAAGAAGTGCAGTGCATGGTAGTCTACAACTGACCTTATAAAAGCCAAGTAAAACAGTCTAGCAAGCTTAACATTGATGCCATGTTCTCTTTCAACGAGAACTTTGAATGGTTTCAATCTCTCCCAGAGTCTCTTCTTTAGAGAAAGAATTAGGTCTGCATCATTTACGTTCACCTCGAGATATTTATACTTATGACACATGTCAAGCTCCTGGTCACCCAAGCCATTGTTTTCTCTGCGGAGATGAATAATCCTCACTCACATACCCTTGTTGTGAGTTTGTCAAGAATTATTGATTCCTCTAGAATTTTGAAAGTTGGTACATTGGTCTGTAGACTCAAAGATGGCGGGGGCATCTGTTGAGTTTCATTAGCAGATTTTGAGCATTTTTTTGTGCTTGTTTTACACATTTCTGTTCTCTCTTCTTATTTCAGCCTGTTTTACCCACCATAATTTCCCTAATCTTCATGCCATCCCTCCATCCCATTGTCTTCACCTCTATGCATGGCAAGATAGAGCTGAAACACAGCTTTTAGAACTTTACAAGAATATCATCTTCAAAAATTAAACAACACAAATAAAGAAAGAGAAAAATTACATTCATGAAGTGATCTGCATAGGCAAAGAATACATTGGAAATTAAGAAAATAGGATGCCAGAAATGCTGTGCACAGATTAAGTCCACGGCAAAGTTTGTATTTCCAGGAATTGCAGGACTAATTGGGACTCTGCTGTATTCATAGTCAGTGACTTCAATCATTGGGAAGGTTCAGGGTTACCAACATGAGCAAGTATCATATTTTACTGTTAATGAATTAGCCAGAATTGTAGATCCTTATTTGAGAGAGAGAGAGAGAGAGAGAGAGAGAGAGAGAGAGAGAGAGAGAGAGAGAGAGAGAGAGAGAGAGAGAGAGAGAGAGAGAGAGAGAGAGAGAGAGAGAGAGAGAGAGAGAGAGAGAGAGAGAGAGAGAGAGAGAGAGAGAGAGAGAGAGAGAGAGAGAGAGAGAGAGAGAGAGAGAGAGAGAGAGAGAGAGAGAGAGAGAGAGAGAGAGAGAGAGAGAGAGAGAGAGAGAGAGAGAGAGAGAGAGAGAGAGAGAGAGAGAAGAATGTGTAATTGTGTTTATATTTTTTTTATATATAGGCCTTCACATGCACACACACATGCATACAAAACAAACACACACACACACACACACACACACACACACACACACACACACACACACACACACACACACACACACACACACACACACACACACACACTATAATGTATACTGATTATTGTAATTTATGAAATCTGTGATAATGTATCAGCAGAAAGTATGGGAAAAGCTATGAGGCAGAGTAGATCTCCCA
>NC_061859.1:25795076-25797576 GCF_019202785.1 Penaeus chinensis
TCCTTCAGTCCAAGGCAATAAAGGAGATGACAGGATTAGTAGCCAATGGTGATTGGCCAGAAAGTTTAAAGTAAGTATTGTTTGATTGTTATGTTCTGTGTAGAAGCATTGAATTGACAGTTTGTCAGATAGCTTGTACTTCTCTTCTCTTACTGATGTTTTGTTGTGCTGGTATAATTTAGCTGTATGCTAAAAGTGGCAAAGGCAGTGTTGTTTTGTTAAGTCCTCGTTTTTTTCTGACAGATTATGTATATTTGTTTAAATTTCAGAACATATGTGAGTAGATGTTTTAAACGCTGTGTTACCGAACTGGACAAAGATCTAGTGGAAATTTGCTTGAAAGGAAAACTTACTCAAGCAGCTAATAATGGAACTCTGTGGACAAAGGTACAGTTGCTATTTTAGTATCGAAATGAAAATCAAAATACTTTTATCAGTGTGATTGTTGTTGTTTATATTGTTCTTGTTATCTGTTTCAGAATTGGGAAGAAGAAGAATTGCCCAGCATACAAAGTGAATCTACTTCAAATATAATATCCCATATCAAAAGCTGGAATACACCAACTGATGCAGGGTCCGATAATAGCTCTTCAAGCCCTATGAAGCTACAGGGAAAGAAAGGAATGAAGAAAAATGTTACCCCAGCATTTGGGTCAATGAGAGGGATGAGGTCAGTGCTCTTTAGAAGTGCTTAATAGGTACATCACTTTTCTATGCCAATTCCTTAAGGAATAAAAGTAAGATAGATCTGTAAAGAAACACAGTAACAATATTTAAAGAAAAAAAAGAATTTATTGAAGTGTGGTATTTATCTTCTTGAGTATTAGTGGGTTATTCTATATGTATTCTATATATATATATATATATTTAACGTAAGGAATGGAAAATGTATGGGTTGCATTTTTCCTATGAAATATTCAAAACGATGCACCATTCCAAGTCTAAGTTCCACTTTCGTTCAAGATCTAGGTCTCGCTCACGATCAAAGTCAAGAACAAGGTCAAGATCGAGATCAAGATCAAGATCACCTGGTTATAGAAGAGGGAGGCGAGATAATAGGCGTGCCAGACATTCGTCCAGCTCCGATGATGAGTCAAAAGGCTTTATTAGATTGAACAAGAGGGGAAGAAGCCCAGTCAATATGAAAGGCAAAGGGAACAAAAAAATGAAGGGGAAGGGCAAGTAAGTATAAATCTTCCCTTTCTGTTCCTTTCCTTCTCATTAGCCTCCATATAACAAGGAGATCACATCATGACTTGGTTGTGGCTCTGGGTAATGTGTTATTCATGTCATTCTATGCGTGGAAAATGTCATGCCCAATAACATGGCACACTCTTCCTGCTGATGAGAACCTGTAAATAGCTTTCACTCATTTACAAAAGCATGTCAAAGACTTGCATTATCTTTTGGTTTGGTACTCTGCCAGTGTGACTGTCTGGAAATATGACACGCCAAAGGGATGTACTGAAGCTATTGTGGCATCAGTGTTATATGTCACTGTATACAATTTTTTTTTTTTTTTTTTTTTGTAAAGAATAGATTTCTGAGTGTTACTTGATATATGTTTTTTTTTTGTTGTTGTTGTTCTTTCTTTCTTTCTTTCTACACAACCACATCAGTCTTGTACACAGAATGTGGTAAAATCCTGATTTTTTTTAACCCCTTCCCAACGGGTCACGTCTCTGGATGTCATAACAAACCGCTCAAAATGTGGCGTGCCAAAGCGCTCTGAGGCGGTGATGCGGCTTGATGTACCAAACTCCCGCGCTCAAACTTGGCACGTTGCCATTGATCGCCAGAGTGTAGTTTTCTACACCCGTCACCAAGGGGTTAAATGGACTCTTAATGTACTTTATCAGGCCATTATAAGTTTGAACTAGTAACTGAAATACATATTATGAATCCCTGAATGTGCAAAAACATAAATTGTGTTTTGCATATAAGTGCTAAGCCAAAGCGCTACGAGCTGGGGTTTGGCTTGATGTACTGAACTCCCGCTCTCAAAGTCAGCTTATTACCATTAATCTCCAGAGTGTAGTGTTGTATTTTGTTCACCCGGCAGTAAGGTGGTTAAGGAAAATATTTTAACATCTTCATATTTTTGCAGAAATGAATCCTACTTCTATTCCAAACATGGACGCATGAGCCTTGATCCAGAGCTTGGCAGTTCTGAACGCCTGCAGAAGAGAGCAGCCAGGTTCAGTGTTCCAGGAAGTGGTCCAGGGCCTCACAAAAAGAGAAAGCCCATTAACCTAACAAAGACAATAAGTAATACTTTTACTGTGGATGGAGATGATATAGACTGGACATCCATGCACATTGTTGGCACTTCAACGTTATTAGAAAAACAGTACCTACGATTGACCTCCGTAAGTAATGGCATGAGTTGAGGGGTTTGCAAGGAATACATAAAGGAGATAGTTGGGTTAATAGTGTATATTACAGTGCAGAAAGGAATGTTTGAGTATAATCAAAGATGACTTTCATTTGAACCAATATT
>NC_061859.1:25802576-25810076 GCF_019202785.1 Penaeus chinensis
AGAAGTCTCTGTTCAGCTGGTTTGTAAGAAGAAGCCAGTTCAACACATTTTTTACTAAAAGTGTAATCCATGGCATTACCCTAGAATTTGATTTCAGGAGACTACTTCAACTGAAACCCCCATTTTTCTTTTTCTTCATCTACTGGCAGTAGTGCTCTCTTGTACAATCTCAAGCCACAGGATAAAAGCAAGAATTAGGAAGAATGAAACAAACTTTTTGTTTCATTTTTTCCTCAAGTTGAAGTCAAAAGTGAGTGTGTAACCAATCAAGTTTGCTGCAGAACTTCTGGACATTACAGTGTACTTTTAAGCTGTGTACAAACAAACTGTTACAAAATCAAACAAGCACTGAAAAAACACAAAAGATGTGTACTTGTTCGTTTTTATTTGTTTATTATCCTAGAAACACTGCAGCTTTCAGGACTACTATACTTTCGTCCAATTTGGAGAATATTTTGGCTCCTCTCAAATGATTGTTTTAAGTGTTAACGCCACTGTAAATGTTGATACCTCTTTCTACTAGAAACAAAATTTTATCGGCTACAGCAGAGCTGTAATGGTCCTAGGAACAAAGCATGTTCCACATTCATGTTCCATTGTTCCTGTCTACAGTAATGAATTTGTAATCCTGCAACTTGAGCCTCCAACATCATTTTGCTGTTCCAGCTTTGTTTTACTACTGACTTCCAGTTTACAGCATATGATCAGTGTTCCAGTCAGCTGCATCTTATTAGTACTCCAGACAACAGCTTCCATATTCCAGTCTTGGCGTTCTAGTGTCCAGTCTTCAGCTTCTTAGATGTGTTCCAGTCTTCTCCATCAAGTCATCTATTGAGTGTCCAGTATTGGTAGCAGTGTTCCAGTTCCATGAGTTTTGAATACTACAGTCTTCACAATTATTAGATTCATTACCAGGGATATGTTCCTTGAAATGGTACAGTATTTTCATCCAGCATATGATTTTGACTTAACACTGAATGATAATGTTATTGTTTAAAACAGCCTTTTATTTTTGTGACATGGGTTTACCATCTACTCTTGCAATAATCGTTTTGTCACATATAATTTTTAAAAATTAAGCTATCTTAATTTTGCCAATATTTCTGTTGTTGTTGGAGTCTTGAATAACTAAGAAAGGGAAATTCACACATCAGGACATGCATTTGGTACAGTACAAGGCCATGTACAAGTTATATGATGTAGTGTTCCTGTATTATTGATTATTTTACCTGTTTCCATTAATCATTCAAAGTAATATTTAACTAAATTCATCTCTGGATGTCAAGTTTGGTTGAAAAATGCAAATGCAAATTGACCAAATAAATTATTAGGTGCTTGTTTAATATCTCATTATAGTGTTCATTTGTGTCAAGTAAATTCTTGATTGTTGTTTTAGTAAATAGGAATGTAATTTTATTAGTCACTATATTTTATTGTTAAAAGCACTGTGATGCCATATTTTGTGAAGCAGATTTTGTACATAAAAAAAAATAATGTTAATATCAATAAACCAAGTAAAATAAATTTTATTCTTTCATCCCAATCTTATCTTCAAATGTACCAAACACAAGAGGCAAAGTAGAAGTATGGTCAACAAGGTTTACAAAGTAAATATGATATTTTGGAACAAACGGAAAAGGATTTCATATATAGATAAAGTACCCATATTCTTTCACAGATAGATTATGCTAAAGGCTGAACCTGTATTGGTACGAACTACCAGATGTTGGATAGTTTTTAACAAGGCATAAAATTAAACTTCCCATAGAGTAAATTGCATTGGTTCATGAAATGGCTCCTACATCAACATTGTACATTGTTTTTAATACTCCCTTAGTAACTTGACAAAGCCAAAGTAAAATATGTAGAGATGGAAGCATGATACAGAGTCGATACATCTTTAGGAAATTAAGGTTATCGGCTATTATTATGGGACCGTTCCACAGCCCGATTCCCTCTATGTGCCCAACCTGGTCATAACCGATCAAACCGGTTTGCACAGTCACCCACAGGTGCCAACTGTGGTGCTCCCCATAATGTATTTTATAGGGGCTGTCCCACCTACAAGTTTGAGTCTGTGGTAGCAATGCTAAGATGCAGACTTGGTCTCACTCTACGTGAAGAAGCACATCGACGAGATTTTTCTCTTACTCCCTTCTCCAGTAATGTCGCTCGCTCTGCCCCTCCTCTTCCCTCCCAAGATATTCCTACATCCTCCTACATCTTGCTTCCCCATTTCTACCTCCTACTTTCCCCAATCAAATTCTTTTGCCACTGTAAATCCAGACGCTCCAATCTTCTATTGCAGCTCCAACACTCCCCTCTCCCTCCCATCACTACCCTCAGCAGAAAGACTAAACTTTCCTCCCCTTCTTCTCCTACCACACTCACTTCCACCTACCTTTGCTTCTACTCTACCTCCACAGCTCCAGGTCCACCTACATTAACTCTCCCTCCATCCCCTCTATCCCTTCCACTCCCTCCTGGATACACACGTGAATCCCTTATGTCACCTGATACCCCTGGAACAGTTACCGCTACAAACGAGGCACACACTTATCTCCTGAAAATATCCTCCGTCAGTCTTAGTCGTACAATCCGGAACAGTAAAACAAGTAGCTGGCGAAATTGTTTCCTCATTTACATCTACATCAGTTTCAGCTGTTTGGCGTCGGATCCATAAGCTATCAGACAAACATCCCTCTCTCGTACATGTGTAGGTCCTTAACCTCCACTCTTCTTATATGGCGCTCCACTCCAGTACTGTTCCTCTGGCAAATTCCTTGACATTATTTTTGACTCCAAATTGTCCTGGCGAGATCATATCTCTTACATTAAAGAAAAAGCTCGCCGCCGCCTCCGAATCTTACAAACTCTCCCTTATATCCTGGGGCTCAGATCGCAAAACTCTCCTCCATCTTCATGTTACTTTGATCCTCTCCACTCTCGATTATGGATGCCATATCTACTCCTCTGCCTCAACCTCCCTCCTTACCCAGCTTGATACAATACGCCTCTGCGGTCTTCGCTTAGCTCTAGGCACCTTCCGCTCCTCTCCAGTTGAGAGCCTGTACATTTGAGTCAGGCATGCCATCTCCCCGACGTCGTAACCTTCTCTCTCTGAGATGCTATGCTCGATTCCACCACTTTTCCTTCACCAAACTATCCCACAATCCCTGCTTCCTACCTTAGTTTCTCCTCCACGTTTACTTACTACTCTCTCTATTTGCGTTAAATCACATGCTCACGCCCTTCTTCCTCTTTCACTATTTTTACTGACTCCCGTAATTCATTAATTCTCATAAAGTCTATGCATTCAACCAATCCCCCTGTCTGTAAGATCCAGAACTGGTTGTTCTACCTGTCCACACGCCATAAATCTATCAGATTTTGCTGGATGCCCAGCCATGTCGGAATCCCCGACAATGAACAGGCAGATACTCTAACACGCTACGCCGCTATGTCCACATCACAACCACGTTTCTCACATATTCCAGCCACGGATTATTACCCCCACTTGAAGACCTTCCTGTATACCCGATGGCAATCTTTGTGGTCAAGTCTCCGCACTAATAAATTACATACTGTAAAACTATCAATCTCCTGGTCAGCTCCATTCCATCGAAACAGACGTCACGTTCTGATCTGCCCCTATGTTCCCTAAGCTATGTCCCTCTTTCAGTTCCACACATTCTGTTGTCCTGTCCACGTTTTGATGCTGCCTTCCCCCACTTATCCTCCATTCACCAACTTCCCAACTTGTCAGATATCCTTACAGAATCCCACACGTTCTACCTTGACATCCTGTTCTCCTTCCTCAGACGCATACATATCCTTCACTTGATCTAATCCTAACCCTACCTTAACCCAAATACTCATCAACTCCTGTACTGTACCTTCTTAGTGCTACATGACCTTAGATGACTAGCACATCTATTTTGCTTTTAACCATTACCATTTTCTTCTCCCTTTTGCATTTTCCTTCTCTTCTTCATCCAATTCTTTTCTCCTCTTATCTTAATCTTGAACTCATTTTTACCCTTTTCCGCCACAATACTTTATCATAATCCTATATGACCTTTGATGTTTGGCACATTTATTTGTTTTGACCATTAACCATTCAGGAAATCCGCATACATCGCCTTAATGAACCAAAAAACTTCCTTACCTGCGGGTTTCTTGAAATATTGATGCTATTCTTGAAATATTGATACTCGGAACTGCAATTAGAAAGTCGCCATGTGGAGCAAATATTTGGGTGCTCAGAGATTTCTTGTGGTCAAGGCACTAACTGGAACCCGTTTACCTTTAGTTAAAGTAAACAGTTACTGTATTTGTTTTATAAGTAAAAGTTACAGTAAAGCATACAAATTTCTATATGAGGCCATGCACTATATCTTGAGTCTATTAATATTCATATCTTCGGGATGTGGAAATGAAGAGTGCCAGAATCCCGGTCCACACGATCAAGCTGCGTTCCCTGTGGTATGTCCGCCAACGTATTCTGTTTGCGGTAACGTACGTAATATTGTTCACAAGCAGTTTCGTAGGTTGTGGACGAACTTGGAAAGGTTTGCAGACAGATTTGGTACATATTGCGTATGTTATAAGGATGTCTGAATTTTTTTTTTTTTTCAGAAGAATGCACATCGCAGATTCTTACGTCACACATGCACAAAAGGAAATTACAAGCCAAGGGGAGGGGGGGAGCTTTTTGTATCGGTAGGTCACATTAAAGTTAGCTGATTATGTGTTATGACGCTTTCAAAAAACCTTGCTTAGATACTGCAACGGGGCCTTTACTTCAGTGCATCTTCTACCTCTGGTATTTATACACGTTCACTTCAAAAGTAAAATGTGAACAGTATGAACAAAACACGTTTTGTTAAACAAAAGACTTCTCATGCCAAGTTACGATTTAGTCTTTCATTGAATGGCCGGATCAGTGAGGGCGAGTTGAATTTCAAATGCGAGTTTCTCACTATGCTTTTCTGTAATGATTACAGAGCACATCAATTGTGCTGTGACATTCGTTCATATTTTATATTCATGTTCATGTCCACTGTAACGGAAAGGGATCAGACTGACAGAATATTTAAGGATTCACACTTTATTATCATAATCTTGCATATATATTTTTGGGGAAGACACCTTTTTGCGATTTGTGATACTTAAGTGTGCGTTTGTACATTTCGGTTTATACGATCTGAACAAATAAGCATTCAGCTTAGAAGTGCATCTCTGATTAAATTATATAACAAAAAAATACCTGCACGACAATGTGGCAAAGTATTCAGCTTGATTCTACATCCCATCGAGGCCGAGGAAAGTACCCCTAAGACCTCGACACAGCCCACATTCACATCCTTTTGCGAGTGGAGATTCCATCTAGAGTTGCGACGTTTACAGTGCTTTTTACCTGAGCGCAATAGACATTCTACATTTGTGATTAAAGGCTGGTTTTCGCATGTATTTAGAATGGGGTCTGAGCAATTCAGGAGAGCTATCCGTGCTACACAGTCCGAGTATTAATAGTACACAAAACAATTCAAAACACAACAAACTACACCTAAAACAGCCAGTAAGTAGAAAATAATGAGTAAATTATGTGTACGATTATGAGTGAGTGTGTGTGTGTGTGTGTGTGTGTGTGTGTGTGTGTGTGTGTGTGTGTGTGTGTGTGTGTGTGTGTGTGTGTGTGTGTGTGTGTGTGTGTGTGTGAGGGTGGGTGGGTGGGTGTCTGTATATTTATAGCTGCTTGTATCTGTGTGTGTATCTGCATTTGTTTATTCGAGCATTCAGCAACCAAGGAGAGAGTTCCTGGAACCGCCGGGCCACCAGGGAGAGCGCGCGCGAACCAAGACCGAAGAGCGCGCATTCTCGTAGATCCGCGCGGGCCGTCGGTCCTCCACCTCCTCCAGCCAGCGCTCGTACGCCTCCAGCGCCTCCGACGAGCGCTCCAGCTGGCGCCGCAACATCATAGACTTCGCGCCCTCGGAATCTTGGCTGGAAAGAAAACGACAGGCGATGCAAATACCTTTCCAAATCGGACTTTTAAAAAAATCATGGCGATGCTGAATGCTGACTTTGGTGGTCAGCATTTAATAAAAAGATATGAAAAATGATGACGAAAAAAATTACAGTGAGTGGAGTAACATGAAACAAAATGCCGATACTTACTAAACCTTCTGAAGATTTTCTCCTTGTTCTGCCATTTTCATTTTCTTCCAGGCAGCGAAAGACATATCCGCATACTGCCTTTTCTCCAACTTCTCTTGTTCTTCTTTCATCTTCCGTTCTGCTTCTTCTTGTTTTGCTCTCCTTCGCTTTTCTGTTTCTTCGATTTTCTTCTGTTCCTTCCAGGATTTGAATACCTGTTAGTTTACAGGAAAGAGAGAGAAGAGAGGGAGGGATAAAAAGGACAGAAGAGAGAGAGTGAGAGGAGGGAGGAGTAAGAAAGAAAGAGAGAGAGAGAGAGAGAGAGAGAGAGAGAGAGAGAGAGAGAAGAGAGAGAGAGAGAGAGAGAGAGAGAGAGAGAGAATCAGACTGTCATAAGAAAGACATTTCAGAAGCGGCTTACTTCTGATTTCAGTTTCTTTAAATCTAGGAATGTGGCGACTCAGGGTGGATAGTATTCGCACACCCTTATATTCTCAACTATGAGCTTTCAAATGGGATTCGTACCTGTTTCGAAGGTTAAATTAAAATGCTGTATGTGGACACCTAACAACTGTTTAGATTAATTTGCTATCTTACTTCTAAAAATAACCGCAAAATAAATACACAGTTAATATTTTATTTTAAAACCAACTCGTATTAAAGTGAAATAGGAAAGCGAAATGCAAATTCTCGAACGGGCGACGCCAGCCTACCACTTCCGCCTCCTCTCTCTTGGTCAGCTGTTCCCGCGCCTTTTCCACCTTCCGTTCCTTCTCCGCCCTCTTCTTCTCTCGCCTTTCCTTGGCCAGCGCGATCTTCTCCTTCTCCCAAGCCTCGATGGCGGCCGCTATTCGCAACTGTTTCTCTTGCTGTTCCTTCTCCTTTTCCGCTGCCTTCTGAGCTTCCGTTTTTTTCTTCTCTCGCTCCTTCTTCTTCTGTTCGAGTTTCTTCTCTTCCCATTCGCCCACTGCAACGGTCACTTTCTCCTCCTTTTCTTTGTTTTTCTTCGATGGAAAGACAAAGGATTAGTCAACACGGATCCCCCTCATTTATTTAAAGACAGACAGAAAGACAGCAAGCAGGCAGAAAAGAGAGAGAGTGGTGAGGGAGGGGGCAGAGATAGAGAGAGAAGGGGGAGTGTTAGGGGTGCAAGAAAGCAAGAAAAATGAGAAAGAGACCTACAATATACACATAAACACACATATCTTGAAACATACAAAACCAACCCATCCCCCCCCCCCCCCCAGCCCCACTTACCACCTCTTTCTTCCTCTCCTCTTCCTTCTGCTTGTCTTTGGCCTTGACCCTCTGCGACCTGATCTGGCGACACCTTTTGAAGTA
>NC_061859.1:25815076-25817576 GCF_019202785.1 Penaeus chinensis
ACCGTTTTCTTTCCTAGATCCATTGTAGAAAGCGATGTTTCAGGGGTAACAATAATAAATTTCACTAGTCGCTCTACTTGTTCTCGTGTCTGGTTATCTCTGGCCCACCTCAGCCCCTAGATTTCATACTACGATATAGCCAGATGTGTGTCCGGGCCCAGGAGTACACAAGGCCCGTTGAACCGCCCCTGTACCCACCGCCTATACCCAAAGTTAAACTAAATAGCGGTGGGTATAATAGAGTAGTTGTAAACGGTTACCTGGTAAAATTTCTCCCTAATCGATCATAATACCTAATAATCGACTGCGAAATAATTACTTCCAGCAGACACATCATGTATTATAGATATTCCCATTTTAATGGATGTTAGACAATGTACCTCAATCTGTTTTACACCAGATGGGTAAAAAAGAACTAGCTGACAGTAAATAACATGTATAAATAAGCAGAACAAAGAGTAACTTATAATGTTAAGTTCATATGAAAGGAACTGGACAAAGTAACGAATTTTTGTGAATTAAGAATATAATTATGATATTTGTTTCGTTAATCAATATTCACATCTTCGTAGTTCATCATTAACGCTGAAAAAATCCATACTATTTAAAAGTTTGGTTCATTTAAAAATAACTGGATAATTACAAGAATAATGAGTTTATGAATTGCACTTCGAATTATGTTAATTAAGATTTCAGTCATTTGACATCATAGGCAGGATTGACAAATGGGTGATAAATAATCGCTTGAATTTCTTTACGTTGCATATTTATCATTAACCTGGTAAGAGAATGTTTATGATTATTTTTCAACAAAAAAGCAAGAATATGCGAGACTAATAACTATATCATATGTGGTTTTGAGACTTATCAAAAGGCAGATAAATGAATAAACACTGTCGAAATTCACAGCCAGAGCAAGACATACGAATTTGTGTACATTTCGATGCGTAGCGAGTGATCCCTCGAATGAAGCTCCACAAATGCTAAAATATTACCATTTATTTTGGCTTCCTTATAAATTATATTAATGATATATGACAACAGCAATAATAATAATAATAATGGAAATAACAATAATAATAATAATAATAATAATAATAATGATAATGACAATAATAATAATAAAGATAATGATTATTATTATTATCATCATCACTACTGTTGCTACTATCATTAAAGCTATAGTAAAAAGTATAAATATGAATAATATTTTTTTCTAGAACCAATTTGTATCTTCAGACCCATCAAGTATGAAGAGCAAGAGTCCCGGGTGTGGCGAGTGTTTCGCAGTGCGGTGCAACATTCAGTAGCACGGAGGGTTACATCGTCGTCAGGGACTGAAATATAAGTAGGCCAGTAGTAGGGCTAAGGAAGTGGATACTAATATATTTGCCAATCACCTAACTAAAATGCCAGAAAATGAGAGCATAAGAAGAACAATTCGTTACAAGAAGTGTAACGTATCAAGTGATGAAGTGTTAATTACCTTGGATTTGTCAGGATTAGCGAGTTCAGAAGAGTACCATCATATTGAAGAGAGAAAAATTAGTTGGGCAAGAATTCCACATCTTCGGGCTAAACATGCAAGTATATATGCTTCGACCACAGAGGCAGCTTGCTGGGCCTGAACTTAATTCTAACCTCGTCAATCGTGTGAGCATGTGTGCGTAATTTCTCGGTGCGGCGGGCGCAATATTTCTTTAGTTACGGCCATGAGCCGGCCTTAAAATGAATTTGCAAGCCTATATAAGGCCTGGTGTTTGCAATACTTTAAGATTATTTGCAAATTGTGAAACTTCTATCAGTTAGTTACATGCTCGATATTCACCAAACCTTGAAACTAAAGACTGCAGAGCAGGTACTTGCATCTACCCAGCTACTGGGAACAGAGGTGTGAAACGTACCATCCAGTCTTGCTATTTACTGGATGGTACACACACACATCTGTGTATATGCATATATACACACACACATATATATATGCACATATACATATATGAAGTATATATGAAGCACACTCTGGGCTTCATTTCTCTAGTGGCAGTATACGTTCCTACTGAGGGAAGTGGGCTCAAAGAGAGAGATATTCTACACCAAACTTGACTCTGTAGTGGATCAATGTCCCCGGGGGGAAACCCTCATGGTCTTGGGGGACTTCATTTCATGTGGATACTCGCTGGAGGATCCTTCAGAACTGTAGAGTGTTTAGGAGTGCTCGGTTCTTTGCTACCGACCACAGACTTGTTGTTGCAACACTAAGGCTCCACCTCAGATCCATAGATCTCACCAGCAGGTGTTTCATCTCGAGAGGCTCAAGAGTAAGGAGGTGGCTCAGGAGTATGCAGGGCAGTGTCAAATCGGTTTGAAGTGCTTGGCACTCTACAGGGCCCTACTGAACTGTGGGATACCTTTAAGCGGGAAACCCTGTCAGCTGCTGTGGAGTGCCTTGGGGTCCGACCTTGGCGAAGGAGGTGTGTTGTCTCAGACAGAGCTGTCTCAC
>NC_061859.1:25825076-25835076 GCF_019202785.1 Penaeus chinensis
GATGTGCAGAGGCTTCTGCTGTGGTGCATAGGCCAGTCGTGGTGATGTGGCCGTGCTACTGATTTGTTTCCTACAACCTAAAGGCATACCTGGCAATGGCGCAGTTTCTATTTATAGCCGCATCTTTCAGTGGAGGTTAATATGGATAGGGCTTGTACCTGTTAATGTTACCGAGGGTAACACACAGAGATAGAGGGAAAGGGACACTGCCATCATAAAGAACATAAGAAGTAGAGTAACAAACAACAAAGGTACAGCTGCCCCAGCCTCATATTTTCCGCACATTGATGAAATTATCCACTGCATAGCAGCGCTCGGAGACCAAGTCCTCAACACCTCCCAAGTAGTTTTTAATGTCCATTTTCTGTAAGTTGGCACAATGGGCTAGTAAAGGAGGGGTACAGGGGGCTTGCCCCACAATCTAGGGAATAAATAAAAGGTAGAAAAGCTTAGGTTTGGATTTTGGGGTTCGCGTGATTCCCTGGGCTTGGGACTCTGTCTCTGGAGGTGCATCTTTCTCGGTAACAAATACCAGTACTTGGAGGTCTACCAGCCCTTTTTATAAAAATAAGGGGAGGTTTGTTGGCTTATGCTAAATCGCAGCCAGGTGTGCAGGTTTTGTGTCGGCTGTTTGCTTAGATGTAAAGAGTCAGACTCTTCATTTGCAGTTTTTTTTAATTTAGGGCTCTATGAATGCTTGCATTTGCTTTGGTCTCAAGCAGAGGCTAACAAACCTCTATATGTCTTCAGGAGGATACTGCTTGTACTTGGTAGTATGAGCACAGATTAGCAGATTCTGTAAATGATTATTTCTTTAATCTTATTATTTGCTGATTTTATTCTTTACTTCTTAAAGTTGTGTTCTGTATAAAAAAAGATACCATAGTTTTTGGCTATTTATGATTCAATGCTTAAAGGGATGCTCCATCCTTTTATTTTTTTTATTTTTTATTTTCTATTTTTTTAAATCTTGGATATAAAAGGTTATATATCAGTGAATTAATTTGTAGTAAAGATAAACCTGAGAATATTTTTTATATATAGGTATGAAGTATTTTCCTACCACCTAGGACATCTGTGTTGTGTAGGTCAACATTTATAGATTTACAAAGTCTGTCAGCCAATCAGAATAAATAAAGAAGTTATTTGCGGCCTCTGATTAGGTTTTTGGAAATTGGGAACCACAGTACATGAGAGGTGGGGGTTTTCTCTAACTGATTATTGCCTTATGGCAGCATTGACATGTGCATTTGAGATCCTCACCCTAATGGACTTATGATGTAAGGGTTACTGTTCATGCTTCTGAAATATGTGCCCTATGACCCCAAGCAGTGAGGTAAATCTTTCTGCGGCCAAAAGCATACTCGCATCCCAATTTTTTTTTAACCTCCAGAGAAACATCACATTGCATGTCGCAGTACCATATATTATTTTCAGCAGTATTTACTTGATGTGAATAAAGATAGATTTACTTGAAATTTGAAAGTTGAATTACTCAAATCGGTTGAAAATTAAATAATAATAACTGAATGATACTTTAGGGATTAATGACACAGATTTCCTAAATTATTTTCCTTTAATTTATATATATTTTTAAAGTTAAAATCTTCAAGTTTTCACTTACTATAATTTCAATGATTATTTTCTTGTTTCATAAAGGAAAACAAAATGTTCTCATTGATTCCAAGAGAAAGCATATAAGTACCCAGGGAAAGAATATAGATTTTGATCACCATGTAGTGTGTATTAGGCTTTCTGAAGGGTAAGGTGTAAAAAATATTGGTATGCCCAATTAATTTTAAACCTTCTAAGATAAGTTCTACACATCTTTTAGATGATGATAAAATGAATACAGAACAAAAATTTCACATCAATTTTGTCATTAGCTTGGAATTTGAAGTGTGAAGGACTTTAAGTCTGTGTTCATAGATATTAAAATATTAGATCCACTGACTAGTTTATTTGGTTAATCTTTATGGTGTGGACACGCTGAACTAGTGCTAATTGAAGTTGATATTCTGTTAGAGGAGAAAAAGTTGCAGTTGCCAGTTCAAGAAATAATGGGTAGTAATACAGAATGGATGTTCAGAGCTAGGGCAAAGTGAGGATATTCCAGAAGAGGACAAAAAGTTGCTGTTGTTGGTACAAGAAATAATCTGCAGACAGGAACAATAACACCGCAGATAAAGGAAAAAGAGCGCAGAAAGTGCAGTCCACAGCTCAAGTCCACTTAGTGCTCCTGAATTTTATCTCTATCTTGCCATGAATATGGAGGTGAAGACAATATTTCCCAGGGGCTGTTGGGGGACTGAGCCCCCTGTGAACCCTCTCCTCGGAATGCCCATTCATGGCAACTTAGATTGTTGAATAGATTTTGTGATGTGGAGTTGGGGCCCTAGACTCTGGAAACTGTCTGTACTCTAAAGATATACCTGTAATCCTCCCCCCCCCCCCCCATTATAATAGACTGTTTTTGCTAAGCAGTCTCCATATTATCTATATAAGTAGTCTACAATTCAGCAATAACAACAAGAAATATTGTGTTATTGTTATTACTTTTATATTCAGTTTTTTGTATGACACCCTGTCCCACTGGTCATGGTGAGCAGGAATTGGGTGCTGAGCAATGAAGTAGTGGCCTCCCTGGAGCTGACTCTCTTCCAGCCATGGCATGGTTTTCTCCTAAATGTCCATTGAGTCTAATCTTTCCTCAATTTTCATGAGGGTACATCCTTTCCATGATTGCATATTCCGGTCACCTGGCCTCAGCCAAATTTTTGCATGACATGATGGTCACCTTACCTGGATCTAATGAGTTGATGGTAATTTCATATTTCATAACAGGAGCTTGGAAAAAGGAGGTTGTTTCTGTAATCTTAGATTTACTAAAAGATGAAAGAAATGAAAGAATAAATATTGATACATTTGAATAAGATTTTGTTGTGTAGTCCCAGCTTACATTTACATGTATGCAGAGTGCACATTGCACAAGATGAATTTGTTATTATTGTGTACTGGATGTTGTAAATTATATTGAAATACTTTTGCTGTAGCTCTCTCATGTACTGCACTGCATGTTCATCTTGTGTCTGGTTATTTTATTTCTAGAAAGTTATTTATGATTTTCAGAACTTTGATTGATAACAATGTCATAATTGGAAATATGAATTTGGTCTGCTTTGTGTTCACTCACTGAAGGATAAATATTCCTATTTCTTGTTTCTTTCACAGAGTTATATAAATACTAGATTCACGGAAGCCAACAAAAGTCTTCTAAATGGGGAAGAAGTCAAAACCTTCTGTGGCTCCTATGATGGAGATTTTAAATGGTATGTATTAGAACTATCTTTATGTGACAGTATGCCTTTGATTTGTATTATCTTTGGGAGATGTTTGTTTTTCTTATGATTTTTGATAATGTTACCTCTCTTTCTGTTTGCATTGTAAGTAGCTGAGTGATGGGATTAGATACGCAAATGGCCAGTCTTGTTATTTGTATGGAATAGATGGGCTTTTAGAAGATGTGTTCATTTTTAGTACAGAGTAGTTGCTAGGTTAAATCTTGAGGAAGATGAATTTCAAGTAGGTTTCACTATAAGTGGAGTCCTCTCATAAGAACTGCATAAGAACCAGAGTCATGCAGAAAGTAAAAGGAAAATCGAACAGCATTTTAATAGGTCTTTTCTGAGACACCTCAAAATTGGTCCAAAGAACTTTGATTAAAGGGCTGTTAATTGTTTTTCATAAAGGATATAAAGGTATATATCTTTTGCACTGTTTCATATGCTTCCCTAGGGATGATGCCCCAAGATAAAATAAAATTACTTAATTTGTCAAATGTTTTGCAGTGCTTGGGTGTTTCCACAGTCAACGAGAGTAGCTTGATTAAAATTTTATGTATAGTGTCTGAAAGAGAAATTTATTAGTTTGGAATAGATCTTATGTATTGATTTTGTTGTTGCTGTACCATGTGCTGGAAAGACGAATATAGGTGATTATTTTTGGTTATATGTATATGTATATATATATATATATTATATATGTATATACATGTATATATGAATATATATGTATATATGAATATATATATATGTATATATGCATATATATGTATATATTTATTATATCTTTATCTGATATCTTAATATATGTATATATATATATATTATATATATATATATATATATATATATATATATATATAATATATATATATATATATATATATATATATATATATATATATGTATATATTATATGTATTATTTAAACATATATACATATATATATTATGTATATATGTTTTAACTTTATATATATCTATATATATATCTATATATATATATATGTATATATTTATTGTATATATATTGTATATATATATATATGTATATATGTTGTATGTGTGTGTGTGTGTGCACATGCATGTGTGCGTTCGTGCGTGTGTGTATGTGCGTGTGTGTGTGAGGGTGCATGTGTGCTTGTGTGTGTGGATTTCTGTGTGCTTGTGTGTGTGGATTTCTGTGTGCACATATGTTTGTGTGTGTGTGTGTGTGTGTGTGTGTGTGTGTGTGTGTGTGTGTGTGTGTGTGTGTGTGTGTGTGTGTGTGTGTGTGTGTGCGTGCGTTTGTTTGTTATTGTATATGTGTGTTTCTGTGGTTGTGAATTATTTATGTAGGGAATTTCTTACATCGAATTTAAATGTATTACAGAAAATAAGAAAAAGAAAAAGAAGAAGCATACTAGTGAACCAGAAGAAGTGCCAGTTGAACCAGTAATCCAAGGTATTTGTGTAAATATGTTCATGTTCGTCTTAATTCAGGTGTGCCTAGATGGTCCACTGTAACTCTGATGGCCCACAAGTCCTTAGATGCTCCTCCTCTCTCCTCCTCCTCTCTCCTCCTCCTCTCTCCTCCTCCTCTCTCCTCCTCCTCTCTCCTCCTCCTCTCTCCTCCTCCTCTCTCCTCCTCCTCTCTCCTCCTCCTCTCTCCTCCTCCTCTCTCCTCTCCCCTCCCCCTCCCCCTCCTCCTCCTCCTCCTCCTCCTCCTCCTCCTCCTCCTCCTCCTCCTCCTCCTCCTCCTCCTCCTCCTCCTCCTCCTCCTCCTCCTCTCTCCTCCTCCTCTCTCCTCCTCCTCTCTCCTCCTCCTCTCTCCTCCTCCTCTCTCCTCCTCCTCTCTCCTCCTCCTCTCTCCTCCTCCTCTCTCCTCCTCCTCTCTCCTCCTCCTCTCTCCTCCTCCTCTCTCCTCCTCCTCTCTCCTCCTCCTCTCTCCTCCTCCTCTCTCCTCCTCCTCTCTCCTCCTCCTCTCTCCTCCTCCTCCTCCTCCTCCTCCTCCTCCTCCTCCTCCTCCTCCTCCTCCTCCTCCTCCTCCTCCTCCTCCTCCTCCTCCTCCTCCTCCTCCTCCTCCTCCTCCTCCTCCTCCTCCTCCTCCTCCTCCTCCTCCTCCTCCTCCTCCTCCTCCTCCTCCTCCTCCTCCTCCTCCTCCTCCTCCTCCTCCTCCTCCTCCTCCTCCTCCTCCTCCTCCTCCTCCTCCTCCTCCTCCTCCTCTCTCCTCCTCCTCTCTCCTCCTCCTCCTCCTCCTCCTCCTCCTCCTCCTCCTCCTCCTCCTCCTCCTCCTCCTCCTCCTCCTCCTCCTCCTCCTCCTCCTCCTCCTCCTCCTCCTCCTCCTCCTCCTCCTCCTCCTCCTCCTCCTCCTCCTCCTCCTCCTCCTCCTCCTCCTCCTCCTCCTCCTCCTCCTCCTCCTCCTCCTCCTCCTCCTCCTCCTCCTCCTCCTCCTCCTCCTCCTCCTCCTCCTCCTCCTCCTCCTCCTCCTCCTCCTCCTCCTCCTCCTCCTCCTCCTCTCCCCTCTCCCCCTCTCCCTCTCTCCCTCTCTCCCTCTCTCCCTCATTTTTATCTTCCCTCTCTTTGTCTTCATCCTCATTTCTTTCTTCTTAGTTTTCTTCCTTTTCCTCCTTCCTTTTCCTGTTCCTTCTCCTCCTCCTCCTCCTCCTCCTCCTCCTCCTCCTCCTCCTCCTCCTCCTCCTCCTCCTCCTCCTCCTCCTCCTCCTCCTCCTCCTCCAAACATAGGTTTGGATTGCATGCTTATATCTGTTGTATATACTATGATGTTCAAACCCTATGGTCTAAATGATCTAGGAGTTATAAAACTGTCTCCCTCTGCCATGCTTAGCATTGTTTTTAGTGTTTTATATTGTCTTTGTAAAAACTGTAATTGTAGTTGTTCTGTTGTCATTCTTCCTGTTTGGTCATGTTAGAGATATTTTTGTTCTCTGAAAATTATGAATTGTTGTGATTGAAAAAATGGGTGCTTTTGCTTTGTTTTTAATGTTATTCTCTTCTTGTTCTTTGTAGAGAAATCTAAAAAAAAGAAGAAATTAGATAATAATCTCAACATAGAAAACTCTCCTGTCAAGGAAGATGCGCCATTAGAGACTGAAGAATCAGGAGCTGAAATGCCGGCTGTCAAAAAGAAGAAGAAGAAGAAGCACAAAAAGGAAGGACATGATGATAGCCTGGTAAATATGCAGGAACTGTTAACTTAATTATCAATACTAATTATACTGCGATATTTATCACTGATAGAATTTGAGTAGATGCTCTTAACCCGTGTAGAGTGTGAGTAATAAGGTATATTTTTGGGTGTATGGGAATTACCTCTCACTGCTTAGTTTCAATAGGGTAAGATAAGAGTAATAGGAATCTAATAATGATTTTTATTTACAACTTATAACCCATGCTTTTCTTAGAATTTTGTATGAAAAGAGATAGTTTCTGTAAAAGAGGACAACATTTTTTACCTATTTGAGCTGGGAAATGCATTAGTGTTGCATTAGGATGAATATGAGAATTGCCTGCACATAATGAAAATTAGAAGTGCTGCAATGAGGATATCTCCCCTTTGTCATTTATTCTAGACATAACTCTTGTTTTTCAAGAAAAGCATTGGAGAAACCATACTCTAGGCTAATTTCTTTCTGCTCAGTGCAGCCAAAACCAGGGCTTTAACCTAATGACTGATGTCAAGAGGGATTGGTGTTTTGTGGTTTAGAATTGACTGTGTTTGTCAAGGGATAATAAACAGTAATGGAGAGTTCTGCTTTGTTCATGTTTGTGTGTAGATACAGCATTCCAAAGTTGGCCACTTTTTTTTTTTTTTTTTTTTTAATATTTATGTAATAAAAACCATTGGCATGCAAAGATAAAGTTAAAAGAGCATTGTGTGGTTTCAGTGCTGTGTGTTTCATGTGTTGAAAGAATGCCATTTAACCTGATTCCAGGTATTTCAGCACAATATTAGATTACAAAGAAATAGAATATATGTATTTTAATGCTTGAAAATTTGTCTTTGTTTATTTTTTTGTTTTTTTCCAGAATGATAGTGAGAATATGACAGATTTTCAGAAGTCTCCCAAGAAACGGACATCATCTTCTGAGGTAAAATCTCCACCTAAGAAAATGAAGAAAGACAAGAGTAAGGCTGCTGTTGATGAAGAGGAGGAGGAAAAGGAGCCAATTAACAGTAATGAAGCAGGTATGTTGCAAACCCTATTGATTTTTATCACCTTGTACCTGCTTGTTTTTATTTTGTCTATTTATTTTTCTTGGAAATAAAATTCAGGATTCATGAGGCAAACATAGAACAAGTATGTTTATATTTATCAGAAATAAGATTACTTTGAATCACAACCTCACTTCTGCCTTCCAAAAGCACTTGACCTGTGGACGACTGAGGAGAAGTTGATGCTGATTTCAAAAATGCAGGAAAAGCTGCAGCCAAACGACAAAATCAGTTACAGAAGAAGAATTGCTGGTTCAAAATGGAACTGGAATGATTTAACCTTTGGAAACAAGACTGCCAAAGAGTGTGAAGAACAGTTCCTTGAGATTATTGACAGCATTAATAAAATCAAGTATGTCATAGTAGTACATCTATATTAATTTCATAGTTTAGTGGAAGAGCTTGAATGAAAACTTATTTTTATAATTATCATCATGAGTATTTTCCTTTTCCTTTTCTCAGAACACTGGAACAGATATTGACCGAAGCAGAGCAACTGACCAGATCAGGAGGGTTACGAAAGAAGAATCTGAATGCATTCCAGTATTTCATGAGGGAAAACACCCAGACACTGAAGACAGGTGGCAAAAATGAAAACCTGCGTGGTGTAAGTAAAAAAAAAAAAATCACATGTTTTATAGTTTACTATTTTAGATGATTTCTATGAAATAAATGCTACATGAAAGCATTTCAGGATTTTTAAAGTAATTTTGACCTTAAATCTTGTGTGAAAGTGCATTCTAGTTATTAGTCAGGATAACCACAGAGAAGTACTTTTCTTTCTCCTTTCTTATCTGATTTCATCAATTTTTTCAGAGAGAATTGTTCTCGGTTCTGATTAACAACTGGTACAGTTTAGATGAAAGTGAAAAGGGAAGATACAAAACCTTGGCAAAAGAAGAAGCAAGTTCGTAAGTGATCAATAGAAATAAGTGAAACTAAAAAAATGACAAAAAGTAAACATTCCCTGTTTCTTTTAGCACAATAGTAGTTTAGAGGATACATGTTACTCCAGTGAAGTAGTAATAGCCCTTGCCTTAATATTTTTTCTTAATATTTTTTCTTATGGTATAATAGTGATTCTTTGTTTATTATTCCAAAATCTGCATTATTTTTGATGTGTTAATTATGGTTTGATTTTCTTTTTCATTTTTTTACATATAGTTTTCTTATTAAAACCTCTTGTGCACACGCACACCCACACCCACACCCACACCCACACCACACCCACACCCACACCCACACCCACACACCCACACCCACACCCACACAACACCACACCCACACCCACACACCCACACCCACACACCCACACCCACACCCACACCCACACACCCACACCCACACCCACACACCCACACCCACACCCACACCCACACCCACACCCACACACCCACACACCCACACACCCACACACCCACACACCCACACACCCACACACACACACACACACACACACACACACACACACACACACACACACACACACACACACACACACATACACACACACATACACACACACATACACACACACACACACACACACACACACACACACACACACACACACACACACACACACACACACACACACACACACACACACACATACACACACACACACACACACACACACACACACACACACACACACACACACACACACACACACACACACACACACACATACACACATACACACACACATACACACACACATACACACACACATACACACACACACACACACACACACACACACACACACACACACACATACATACATACATACATACATACATACATACATACATACATACATACATATACATATATATATATATATATATATATATATATATATATATATATATATACACACATACATACACACACATACATATATTTGTATGTATATATATATATATATATATATATGTATATGTATGTATATATATTTTGGTTTCTTATTTTCTTAAGAGACCATACTAGTGATAAAGTTCATTCATGGTAATAATAGATGAAATTCAAATAATGGTTGATTTTTGTTATGGATTTACAAGTAATAGTCTGTTGTGGTAAATCATCTTATTGTCTTTTTTTTCTTCTCCCTTTTTCTCTAGCAAGGAAGGTCATCCAGTATCATCTCCTAGACTGCCATTTGAGGTAAGGTTATATTTAGACTAGGCAAAATATATATAATTTTTTAAAATCAAGGCAGAAATGTTATTGATGCTAGGGTGCTGGTTGTTATTTGAATTTTGACTGGGTTTTGATCATTAACCCCTTGGGTACGGATGCTTCACTGCCCAAAATACGGGCATTAGGCTTATTTGAATGGCCACTGTGATGGATGTGTGTTTTTCTTTTTTTTTCTCTCTCTCTTTCTTTTCTGCATAAAAAAATTAAGCTTTTTGGCATTTCCAAGGTCTATATTTATC
>NC_061859.1:25842576-25852576 GCF_019202785.1 Penaeus chinensis
TGTCCTTCTTTCAGGAAACCACCAAGAAAGCAAAGAAAGAAAAAACCCCGAAAGTTAAAACTAGCATGAATAAATTTGAAAATGTGCAAGTCACTGCCATGAACGCTCCCAAATTCAGTGAATTACCCAAGAAGCCTCCTCGAACTGGATTTTTGTTGTTCAGTGCTAAATTTGAACACAAAATGAAGGGCAAATTTTCAGATGTGAAAGAGAGGAAAGAAAGCTGTAAGGATTACTGGAATAAATTACCTGAGGAACACAAACAGATTTACAGGAATCGGTCTAGGGAGTTGCAGGAAGAATATAAGAGCAATTTGTTGGAGTTTGTAGAAAATCTGGAAGAGGCTGAACGTGTCATGTACTTGGGACATTACCGCAAACAAGTCAGAGCCTACTTCTGTCGTGATATATTTGAGGAGAAATACCCTAATAAAGTATATCCAGTATATATTTCAAGCCCAAAGAAAAAAGTCAAAAGCACAGTAAATGGTGTGACAGTAAAAGACGAAGCAATAGATTCGGATGAAGATGAGCTGCCTGTTGCCAAGAATAAAACAAAAGGCAAGAAAGTAGAACAAGAAATCCAAAATGCTTTAAGCAGTTCGTCAGATGATTCTTCTGATCAAGAGGAAGAAGAAGAAAGTAATAATGAGATGAAAGAAACTTGGCATCAACCCCAGATGAAAAGACAAGAGGCTTCGGACTCAAGTGAATCCAGCTCAGATGAAGAAGTTGCCACTATGCAAAGAAAAACCATCAAATCTCCAAAACAGAGGCAACAGCAGAGTAACCATTCTGAGGTTCGTGCAAGTCCACCAAAGAGACAGACACCAGCTAAAGGAAACACCAGATCAAATTCGAGTGAAGACAGCAGCTCAGATGAAAGTGACATTATAAAACCAAGCTGGAGGACTCCTACACAGAAACCTTCAATTCAGGTTAGTGGACGTTCTTTTAAAATAACCAGTTGAATTTCATCTCTCTTCTTTCCTTTCTCGGCTCCTTATAATTTTTAGAATTAAAGTGTGTATGTTTGAAATTGCTTAGAAGTACCTGAGAAAATGGATGGCAATAGCAAAGATTTGCAGTCTAATGTTTCCTGCTCCCAGTTTGACCAGAATTAGCAATCTGTAACAGTGGGAATAATTACTAAAGCTACTAGAAGATAATAATCTTATTCTATTATCCTTATTTTTTCCTACAGAGAGATGAGAGTTCAGAAGATTTTGATTCGGATGATTAAAAAAGGGAAGAAACGTTGGTGCAGAAAGCATGGAGTCAGGTGTAGTACACAAGATGTGATAAGACAAGTTCATAAATGAGCATTTAGTTGTAAACTTTTTTTTCTTCCTTTTTCCCCTTTTATTAGATGAAGAAAAAATGCTAGAATGACAAATTAAATTACTCCTTAGTTGTAACACTTTTTTTCTCCAGTATATCCAAAGCTCTTTTATAAAATCATCATTACAGTTTTATAATGAAATCACTTTTGATACAAGTACTTCAGTTATGTTTGTGAATGTGGAGTTCTTTGTAATTTTTTTAATGATTTTTATAATTCATTATTATTATTATTGTTATCAATAGAAGTAAGAGTTGGTATTAGTTTCATAACTGAGCACATTTGTTCTTACATTTGTGTTTTGAATAATATTTTTTATTGTTTTGTTTATTTCAAACAGTATGCAAAAAATACAACATTAATATGTTACTGTCCTTGTCATATGATGAAGTTTAGTTTGTTTTTAAATATTAAGAAATAATTGATTTCCAGTTTTTTGATATCTGTTTGTTCATTTGTAAACATTAAAAATATTGATTTCCATTTTATATTTAGTTGTGAGTTTACCTCAATCCTTTTTATATACATTATTATTTAGTGTATATGTATTCAATGATTGAAAGCTTTAAAATCATTGAAATCCATTTTTGTCTACATTGTAAAAATGCCATTTTTTTGGACATTTGTAAGAGAAATTGTAAGTTTGTTAAGAAATAAAAAGTTTTTTCTTTTCTGTATTTAATTCAGTACTATGTCAACTGTAAAAACCTAGCAATTTAATGTGTATATAAGAAATGATAAAAAGCTAATGGGTACCTTGAAGAACAAAAATCCTTTTTTATTCCATGAATGCATTCTGTACCTGAACAAAAGAAAGAACTTCACTTAGGGAGAAAAAGAAAACACCAAGAAAAGAAAATCCACTTTTTTCATCCACAAGGGTTCTGGTGGCAATCTACCCGATGAGGGCATGGCCCATCCTGTCTTCCTTGGGACAGAATTAATTGATTTGTTCAAACCACGTTCTTGGTCGTTACTCAAGATTCATCCACTAAGGATTGTCTCCATGGACATACTGAGTGGGATCCTTCTTGGGAAATGAGCCAAGTGATTTGGAGGTCCTAGATTGTGCTAATAAGCAGGTTCTATGCTTCTTTCGCAGTGCAGAAATTGGTTGGACACTTGGTCTTGCCAACTGTTCCCATTATCTAGTGCAAGGACTAGCTGCAAAAGGCATCCAAACGATACCGAAGTTGCAGGATAGAATCCATTTTTGCAACTAAACAGCTTAGTTCTGCGCAGGCACTAGCATCTCTTGGACACTCTTGCAGAGAGAGATTGGGACTCCTGCTGCCAGGCCAATCTGTTAATTTCCTGGTCAAAGTCCAGAGTTATGAACCACACTCCCTATACATGTTAATTCAAGTACACATTTACAGTTGAGGACAAATAAAAGGCCAATAGTGTCCACACTTGGTAACTTGTTAAGTGAGGTTGCTAAGAACTACTGGCATTCAGTACATAATCTGACAAATATAATTCAGGATGAACACAACTGTGCTAAAGAGGAAAATGTGACTGTACGTTTCTCCCCATCATTATTCATGATGACAATAATATACATAATGAATATGCTAATATAACAATAAAAATGATACTGACGATCGTTCTGAGAAATTATTATAGAAGTAGTAATAGCAACAGTAATATTGACTAGTATTGACGATGATAATTACTAATGCTAATTAATACTGCTATGGTGCAGAGCCTCACGAAATCTACCATGGCCACAAATTTGTGTGAGGATCTAACGAGGCCAAATGCCCCCTGAAATGCTACCATATCGATAAACCTCGCAAAATCTTTAATGGCCAAAGAGCGAGATACTATTGAAAAGATGATGCAAAGCAACAACTGCAACTGCAACAACACAACAATAATGCTGACTATAAAAATAATGGTTAATGATTAATGGTTAAAAGCAAAATAAATGTGCTAGACATCTAAGGTCATGTAGCACTATAGTAAATGGTAGTGAAGGGTGGTTGAGTTAGTGATTAGTTGTCAAAGTTGGGCAAAGGAATTGCCGAGTAAATGGGTTAAGGTTGGGTAAGGTAATGTATAGGGGTTAGATCAAGTGAAGGATGTATATGCATTTGAGGAATGAAAACAGGTTGTCAAAGCAGAAAGTGTGAGAAGTTGTGGGAGGGATCACGAAAAATCGGTCCCATCTACAAAATTAAGAATTTGTAGAGATGGGGGTAGTCGAAGGACGGGGGCATGTGGAAGAGGGAGTAGTGTTGAGGGAGGTAGTGTTATGGGGAGGTGGACAATAAAGTTGTAAGGTAGTAATAAGGGAGGATGGGGTAGTTGATGAGGAAGGTTGTGGGGGTATAGTTGTTGAAGTTGAGCATGTTGGGAGTAGAAATGTCTCCTGGGGTGTTGATTAGGGTGGATACTGTACTAGTCGGCATTGAGGAGGGGGTATTAGTTGTAGTGTTCAGAGCCTGGGGTCAGGGAATCGGGCGAGTTTGAATTGGTGGAGCTATTTGATGAAGAGGCAAGCCTCATTGCCTCTAATAATGGTATGGTTAATGGTTATTCATTGTTGGCCATGATAAGCCTGGAGTATGTTGGGGAGAGAAACGGTCCACCCCTCAGGGTCGCTTGAGGGGTAAGGGCTAGACAACTAAAGCAGGGGAATACCGTGCCCATGGCTCCCTCAGGCCGTTCAGGACTGGCACAAAGTCAGCCTTTCATCCTTTCAGCACGGCTCTCACACCTTAGGAAGTGGATAGTAGAAGGGGTTGGTGAAGGGACAGAAAGGAAAAAGTAGGAGGGGGAAAAAAAGACCATGCAAAATTTGTTGAGTCGAGGGCTGAGTCCCAAGGTTGGGGAGTTCCCCAGCATTGGGTCCCAGTCTCCGCCTCCTAAGCCCCCCCACGACAACAACGGGCAAGGGATTGGGGGGGGGGGGGGTAATGGTAATAATACTGAATGGGGAACTATACGTTCACTTTTATTCTACTATTTTTGATTGTGTAACCTAAACATTTACATTCATGCATATAACGTGTAACGATTTTTTTCGAGACTCCTATATCTGGACGAGTTAAACATCAGCTATACTCTTTGATAACTTCGTTTGGACGAATCGTCGACGGCCCACATCTTAAACCGTAGATATTTGTTGCCTGATCCCCCAACCCCTTGCTCGTTGTTGTCCTCTGGGCTTAGGAGATTGCGGTGGCTCCCATAATGTATTTTATAGGGGCTGCCCTGCTTACGAGTTTGAATCTGAGGTAGCAGTTCTCAGATGCAAACTTAGCTTCGCTCTACGGGAGACCAGACAGGAAGCACGCCGACGAGGCTTTTCAATCACTCCCTACTCCAATACCATCCTTCACTCCACTCCTATCCCTTCTACTCAACTCAGGAAAGTCCCTACATCTTCCTCAGTACCACTTTCCTCTACTCCTCAACTTCTCACCTCCACTTCCCCAATCTCACAATCAAAAATCCCTTTTCCATTCTAAATCGAGATACTCCAATATCCAGAACCTCCCCCATATCTCCCTATTTCTCGCCTTACCTATCGCACAAGACAAGCCAAATGTTCCTCCCCACTTTCTCCTAAGGCATCCCTTCCCATATCTACATCCTCTACTCCTATGACGCCTATCTTTTCTTCACCTCCTCATAACAACAATTTTTTCCCAATCCCCCCCCCCCAAAAAAAAAAAAAAAAAAACTCCCTTGAGGAAATCAGAAACATCCTTAGCAAGACTCGAGAGGAAGTTCCTCTCTCTCATCCGTCCTCCGATTTCTCTGACCCCATTCCTCCTACATTCAAAGTGACCGCCAGCATCCATCCTCCTCCTCCTCATATTTCCTTACCCCTCTCCCCCCTTACTCCTCTCCTCCATCTACACCGAAAAACCCTAATTCCCTACTATCCCTACCACTTCCTCCCGGATACACACGTGAATCCCTTTTCTCAAAATGTATCTTGCCCTTCCCCTGATCCCACCTTCCCTGATAAATTTCCTGATACTGCTCCTTCACCTCCTTCCCCTGATTCCATTTCCCGATGAACCTCCCAATACTACACCTTCACCTTCTTCCTCTGATCCCCTGCCTCAACCCCCTGATTCTCCTCCCACTTCTCAGACATCCACCTCTATCCTTATCACCCGTTGACTAATCCGCAATGACTCTTCTACAGTGGAACATTCGGGGTTTTCATTCTCACAGATCTGACCTTCGTTACCTCATGTCTTCCTTCAACCCAACCATTATCTGTCTTCATTACCGATTCCAAATTGTTTTTTTTTAATCATCCCTTCGCTCTCTTTCTATCTTATCTATACTCATCCGTCAAAAACACGCTTTCTTTCTAACACTGACCTTATTACACGCACCTTTCTTCGCCGTTGGATCACAGTTGCTTCAGTTTACTTTTCTCCTCTTCCCATTGACTAAGGCTTTCGAAACTTCACTTTCTCAACTTCAGCCACCATCCCTTCTCAACTCGGATCGCTCCACCCACTTCGACATGCGCACTCAAACCTTTTTCATGCCTTGGCCTTTGCTCTCCTTCCCTTTATCTCAACTTTCACTGTTCAGTTCTGGACCATTTTCCCTATAGCCATCGCTTCCCTATTCTTCTCTCTCCTACTGCCTATGCCCCCCTCCCCAACCCTCCACACTGGTGCTTCCGATAAAGCAGACTGGCGTACTTTGACCTCCTCTATTCTCCCTTTTCCTCCACTACCATCTCTTCCAAATGAGACATGGTTTCTTATTTCACACTCACTATCCTGCTTGCTGCCTTCACAGCCATTCCCCGAACCTCCCGGCCATGCACATCTAAATGTTTAATGATGGGACAGTGAATGCTCTAAAGCTTCGATTGAAGCGTGCGACAGTTACCTCCTCTACACCCATTTCTACAGCATGGTGTAGAGTCCATAAACTATCAGGGAAACGTGCAACTCATCTTGCTCCAATCCTCCACATCCGCAACACTCTCATTTCTGAACCTTAACAAGTTGCCACTGAACTTGCTGCATATTTCAGCTAGGCCAGTAGTGGTTCTCACCTTTCTTCACAATTCCATTCCATGCAAACAGCCAGGGAACATACTCCCATCTCCTCACATTTATACAGATGGGTCCAAATCCCTCTCTAGCGCTGGTTTTTCTGTAATCTCTCCTTCCAATACCTTCAACTTTCCACTTCCACCTGAATACAGCGTGCTCATAATTTAATTGTATGCGGTCCTCTTCTCATTAGAACGCGTCTTCCTTCCCTCATTATCTCTTATACAATATCATATATATATACATATATATATATTGTATATATATATATATATATATATATATATATATATATATATATATATATATATATATATTGAAGCGTTGTGCGGATAATGTGGATAGAATGGATAAAAACTCCAAAAGACATAAATACAAAAAATATAACTGAACTATTATGGTTATTTCCTCTTCATAATAAGGTACACAACTATACACGAATTCATGGGCACAATCATCAACACTCACTACTTCTCCCGTGAGTCACTACTGTCACTAGCACTTGATCTTTCCGTAGGGAATAATGTAGTCACAATAACACACAACACTGTAATCATAAGCTTTCTGTTCGCTCCAGTCTTCTTGGTCTGCTCACTCTCGTCCCAAGAGCGTCTGCTGGATCCTCTGCTCTGCTTTTACCACCGATGGCAGGATCGTCAGTCAGCAGGACTCTAGCACTGCTCAAACAGGCACATCAGCAGTGAACATCCACTTCTACTTTTCTTTCCTCTTTCTCTAGGCTACAATAATTCTTCCTTTAGCACTTCTGGGTCACCCATCCCAACCCTTCCGCCAAAATACGAGTTCAAAGGCTCCGGCAAAAGCTGCCACGTGCTCAACCTCTCGTTTCTCCCCGTTTCTCCTCCCCGTTTTCTATCTTTGTCTCCCATAGCGTCTTTGTCAAACTCGGATTACACTATGCGAACGGTTCGTGCGTGTGGCACTGTCCCCTCCTTAGATGGAACAGTCTCCGTTCCTACCACAGGAGTCATCACAGTCTCATGAGGGTTAGGTTCCTCCACCTGTGCAGATACTTCCTTTCGCCATGTAACACTTCGCTTACTCATGGCTGTCTTATCAGGGTCTTGCACTTTCCCCCTGCTCCTGACCATCCACTTTCGTCGCTCCTTCCACCAGCCCAACAGTCATCCACCTCCTCTCAATCCTGATTTCCTCCCTTAGCCACTCTTCTCTTTCTGCTTTCATGTCCTGTAGTGTTTCTCGCCTTGTGTCTGCCAGCCATGACCGCTTTTGCAGAGCATACTTCTCTATCTCTCTCAGCGTTCCTCATCCTCAAATAAGGCTTGTATCTCCTGTAATAACTGTGCAACTTCCCCAGTACAAGCATCTCTCAGTCCCTCAACCAAACACTCCTCCATCTGGCCCCACCATCTGCGACAATTAGTACCTTTATAACTTGGCTCTGAACTACGTAACTCTTTTTTTTTTTTTTTTTTTAAACCTTGTGGAGGGTTTGCAAGCTCGAGGCTGTCTGGGTGACTCTTTGGTATGGGCACTTCTCATTTGGGTCCTCTCTTCCTTAATCATCATCATCATCATTTGGGAGTTAACGCCGGCAGGGGCGCATAGCCGCATCCACCGTTTCCACCTACGAGGGTCCCTCATGGCGAGCCGCCAGGCAGGGGCCCGACTCATCTCTAGTTCCTCACGACAGGTTTGATCGATCTGCCCAAGCCACAACCTTCTCGGTCGTCCCACAGGCCTCCTCCACCCAGGATTGTCACGGACAGAGACACCCTGATGGGCAGGATCATCCTGCGGGAATCGAGCCAAGTGGCCATATAGCCTGAGTTGGTGATCACGGATTGTGCAAGTAACAGGTTCTGTACCATTCTCACGGTGCAGCCGTTGGTTGGACACACGGTCCCGCCAATTGTACCCCATGATCCGGCGCAAGGATCTGTTACAAAAGGCATAGAGTCCAAGTTTCACTACCATATAGTAAAACTGGCAGTATTAGGGCCTTTAAAACACGTAACTTGGTCCTTCTGCACAGGTACCGGCATCTCCAAATACTCTCGTTGAGAGATTTCATGACCCCTGCTGCCAGGCCAATCCGTCTACTGACTTCCTGGTCTGACAGCCCAGAGTCGTGAACTGCACTACCGAGGTATATAAAGCTCTCTGCTATTTCAATGTTTTCACCGCAAGCATGTTCCGAATGCACAGGGACTCCTAGTTGGCCCCCAAAATCCTGGATCTTGGTCTTGGTCCAGGAGACCTTTAGCCCCAGGGGATTTGTTTCATTGCTAAATGCATCAAGAGCCAACACTAGGGTTTCCAGAGATTCAGAGAGAATGGCAACATCATCAGTAAAGTCAAGATCTGTAACCTTGATATTACCCAGAGTTGCTCCACAGTGACTTTGAACAGTAGCTCTACCCAGTATCCAATCCATGCAAGTGTTGAAAAGTGTTGGTGCAAGAACACAGCCTTGCTTCACGCCTGAACTAACAGGGAAGAAGCTCGACAGGCCCCCACCACACTTTACAGCACTTTCAATGCCTGTATACAGGTTTGCTATTAGTCCAACAATCCTTGTTGGAATTCCTCTTAGCCTCAGGATCTCCCAGAGTGAATCACGATGCACCGTGTCAAACGCCTTCTTGAGGTCGATGTAGGCTGCGAGCAGCCCACGTCCGAACTCGCGCTCTACAATGACTCGAAGCGCCAGGATGCAGTCTATTGTGGACTTACCAGGAGTGAATCCAGATTGCTCCGGCCTTTGGTGCCTCAACAGGTGGTCTCTGATACGTCTCAGTAGGATGTGTGCGAGTACCTAGCCTGGTACACTGAGTAGTTTAATGCCTCGGTGATTGCTGCAGTCCCAGCGATCCCCTTTCCCCTTCCAGAGAGGGATGACCACACCCCTCAGCAGGTCAGGGGGAAAGGTACCAGTCTGCCAGATGGCAGACAGGACTGCATGCAAGCCCCTTGCCATAGGTTCTCCACCAGCCTTTAACAATTCAGCTCGGATCCCACAAACACCTGCTGCTTTACCACTCTTCAGCTTGGAGATCGCCCCCCTGACTTCAGTCAGGGAGGATGGATCCTCGCTGATGGGTGGGTCTGGCAGAGGAATCTCAACATTACCTGCATCCAAGTTAACTGTTGGTGGATCAATCTTATACAACTGCTCAAAATACTCACCCCATTAGGATCAGAGATTATCTGGCTACTTGCTGAGCGGACTGCAATCGTCTGTGAGGAGGGCTTGGAGTTCAGCTTTCTCAGGGCTTGGTAGGCAGGACGAATGTCATTTACTAAGAAATGGCTTTCGACCTCCTCTGCAAGATTACTGATAAACTGTTCCTTATCCCTTCTCAACAGTGACCTAGTCCTGCGAACCAGTGAACGGTGCAAGTTGCGATCCCCTGACAATCGAGCCGCACGACAAGCATCTGAGGCTTCCAGTGTCTCCTGCGAGATGGAATTCTGTCTTGCACTTGGGCATTCACCGATGGATTTCTGAGCTGCATCAAGCGTTTTACACTTGAAGGTATCCCACATAAGAACAGGGTCTGTCAGGCCCTCGAGTGCTGTGAGACGACCAGAGATAGCCTCGGCAAACCCCCGGGCACACTCGTCCTCTCTC
>NC_061859.1:25885076-25890076 GCF_019202785.1 Penaeus chinensis
TTCTTGTATCCAGTTTCAGTTTTTGCACTTTCAAACACTGCCTCCTTCAAGGTATTCAGTTGCAATCAAACTTATTTTCCTCTGTTATTCTTGATTTTTCAAATACATTATTTTCTATATTTTAATCTTTTCCTTCTCTTTCCAACTTTCTTCAAGATAACCACCTGTCTCATAACTACTAAATTATGATCAGAATCAGCATCTGTTCTTGGAAAAATACAAGCATTCTTGAAAATGTTTCTATACCTTTGTCAAACCAGGATATTAGTCTATTTGGAATCTACTGTCTCCTGGCTTTTTCCATATGCACCTGCGCCTTTTTTCATGCTCAAAACGATTGTTAGCTTTTACCATCTTCCTCTGCTGACAGATCTCAACAAGCCCTTCAACCCCCCTCATTTCTGGTGAAATGTCTGAATGGTCTTACTTCTGTTTCATTCTTTCCTTCTCCAATGTCTCTGTTCCAATCACCCATTATTATTGAGACTTAATTAGATCATTCAGTTGTTAATATAGCTCCTCAACTTATGCTTTCTCATGCTCTTACGTTGACATATATACATGTATAATTACCAGATCTACAGGTTCAGCTTGCACTCGTGCCAAGATCAATCTTGGTAAGATCACACTCATACACACTTATACCGATTTATTATATGCAGAAATGTATCATTTGAATATTGGGCGCTGGGAGGAGGATGAGTTTAGAATACGAAAACGAAAACCTCTTGACTGTTCATCAAGCAACGAACTCAGAACACCTAGATCGCATCAGTGGTTAAAACAAATGTCACTGACTATCTACGTGATATGAATGTGTATGGTTCTCTCCGGCAACATTTTAGGCATCAATCGAATCAACATTCACTATATAATTGGATCTTTTATACAGCTGAATCCTGTAAACCTAGAGCTTGGAATCCACTTTCATGTTTGTTCCAGAGAGCAAGAAAAGCGTCCATTCAGTTAACCATTCGTTCTCCCTTGCAACAGCGGCCATCTCACGGACTAACGGTGGCGTCAAGGCAGCGCTGGCGCCTTCGTCTATCAATCTATCAGTCTATCTATCCATCTACCTTTCTATCTATCTGTACAATTACCTATATTTCTATGTATACATATATCTGCAAATACGAGCGCGTACCTGGCCTTAATCCTTCGGCCTCCCTTCCCGCAGCGTGCCATGGTGGCCAGCACAGGGACCGGCGGCGGCATTCTCAGCGGCGGCGTCGAAGGCAGCGTCGGCGTCCGGGTCCTGACGGCGACGGCCATGCTGGCGGCGTTACTGGCACTCCTCATGCCTGCAGCTGCCATCGATCCCCTCTCCACCCTCGAGTGCCATCGCCGGCAATACACTTACAAGGTACGGAGAAAAGGGACACGCTGTTAGGGCGCAATACACTTACACGATACGGGGGAAAGGAACAAGTTTATGGGGCGAGAATGTGACACACTTCCAATGTGCAGCAAAAGGGGACAGCCTGCAAGGGTGCAGATACTAGGAGTACCACTGACAATACACTTACAAGGCACGGGAAGCAAAAAGAGGCTGTAAGGGTGCGAGTAACGGCACAATAGACGTAACTAAATGGGCACAAACTGTAAGGGTGAAAATGGCAATACACTTACAAAGTACACTAAAAAGGGATTTGCTGAACTGAACATGCTAATTATGACACTTTAAGGTACAGGAAAACTGGACAGGATGAACGATGAAATAACTATACACTTACAAAAAACATCAAAAAGAGACAGAAAGGGAAAATTTGTAAAATTGGTAATGGCACACTTGCAATTACAATGACACACTTACAACAAAGGGGATAAAACTTAAGAGTGCGAGTTATAACACACTTAAAAGGGAACAGAGTGCAAGTGTGCGAATGACGAGAGAACCGCCACTGGCAATACGAGTAGAAAGAGAGAGAGAGAAAAAAAAAAAAGAATAACATGTCCGTGAGAGAGGCGATGGTCACGTGTCCTTGCAGGATGTTTTTGCTCTCTCTTTCACTATCGATTCCGAGACTTCACTCATTTTCCCAATTACCGGTGTGTTTTAACTTCGGATTTTCATTCATCATGTCAACACAAAACTGTTTTCGCTATTAGAATAATAGATAGGGGAAAGAGGTGGAAAGGCAGGCAGAGAGAGATAGAGAAAAAGAGAGAGGAGGATAGAGGCAGAGGAAGGGTAGAGAAAGTGGGAGAGCGTGGGAGGATGGCGAAAGGGAGAGGGTATATATATATGTATATATATATATAAAAAAAAAAAAAATATATATATATATATATATATAGAGAGAGAGAGAGAGAGAGAGATAGAGAGAGAGAGAGAGAGAGAGAGAGAGAGAGAGAGAGAGAGAGAGAGAGAGAGAGAGAGAGAGAGAGAGAAAAGGGAGGGTGGGGGGTGAGGAGAACAAGAGACAGACAGACATATAAACAGACAAACAGACAAATGGGTAGATAGTTAGGGTAGCAGGTAGAGAGACAAACAAATAGATAGCTAGAGAGACGAGGCCCTAAGTGTTCACCCTCCCTCTGGCGCCTTGCAGGTCCACAAGACAGATGACAACGGTCGGATGTGCTGGGACTATATCAACGTGATGAGCTGCTGGGGCCGCTGCGATTCTAACGAGGTAGGTGTCCCCTTTGCTGCCTGGCGAAGCTTCATCGTTGCCATCGCTTTTATTATTGTTTAAGCCGGGTTTTAGTCTCATGTGCATGGAGGATGTTTCAGAAAGTAGAAAAAGTAATTGATACTAGTACGAGAGAAAATAATAAAAATATGTCAGTGCACTTTTAGAGACGAGTATTTACAATCCAGGATGATAATAACAACAAAGGCATCGTCGTTAACAGCAAGAAAAAGCAATAGAAAATTTAATGATACTGACAATAATGTGGCCTTCGAAACAAAAAAAATCGATAGTTATGGATAAAAAAGCGTCCATTCTGCTACCTGCTTCGTTCTCCCTTGCTGTAGAAGCCACACATGCACTAACAGTGGCGTCGAATGCAACACTAGCTGCAAGGGTGAAAGTGGCAAGCTGATCATTATTGAAAATTGTAAATGCAGCGCCTATTTTCCTCTTTAACATTATTTACCAACTTTTTAAACATCAACAGCAGAGGACGAGCGGAGATTTTCTCATGAAAGCACGCCATGCGCAGACGTTTCCAGACAGGATTCATTATTTTTTTCCTGTGACAGGAATTAAAATAAATAAATAAATAAATAAAAGCTAAATCCTCTGTTCGGTTGAACACAGCAATTAACTGCTTTGATTTCGAGGGTTGAATAGGTATCTCCCCCGTGATATAGATAGATGGTATTGGTGTGAGGGAAGACGACATCGCCTGCCCACTCACGCAGCGCAGCCAAGTGAATCGAGGATTTCAGCATCAAATGTTCTGATTTTTACGTTAAGTTTCCTTTGCATTTCCCCATCTGCAAACCGGTTGAATGATGGATGATTATTGCCATACTGTTTGTGGCCGGCTTGGGGAGGTGACATATAAGCGGATCCATGGCCACTGAAATCTCTTTCATTAGTATTTTTTCACATTAAGTTCATTACGCTAATTCAGAGAAATGTCATTAGTGGAAGTGCTTAGTTATCCTTCCGTCGACCGAGGCAGGATAAAGGGAGATCTAAGCCGATTATGAGAATTATGCCTCATTTTTCATTCAAGGATTTCAGAGTTTGTTGTTCCAAATTTCGCTGCCCCAGTTTGAGCAAGAGGTCAGTATATTAGCAAATCTGCTTGTATATCACACCTAATCCTGTTAAGAAGCAGTGTAACCAGGTCTATACTGTATTATCGGAAATATGAATATCATTACAGTAGCATTTTTAGATTAAGATCTGGAATGATTATCTGAATAGTACAATGTAAGTGTCACTGTTTATGTGTTCAAGGAACAGCTACCGTCGAGCTGTGATGCAGACGTATCTAAAGAAGTCATATTAGATGTTATCTTCTACTGCGCAATAATGTCCACATTTTAAAACATCAGTAATACTTGTGTAATTATGCCATGATTATGAGGTGTTGGAAACTAATTACACTTTATAAATGTATAACCAGCTACGGTATCAGTTCAGATATGGGGACGTTGCCCTGGAAAACCAATTGGTAAATGTCCTAAGGATGGAACATGTAAATGCAGCATAGGAATTCCTTTGAAAATCTTAGTGTTCTGTACTAAGTACTGGTAATCCATCACAGAGGAGTAGCGGAGACCCTGTACAGCCGTCGGTGCTTGTAAAGCAGGTTTGGATTTTTTTTTTCTTCTTTACGCATTTTGTATCCGGTGACATAATCCGGGTTGTTGCTAAGACTTTGTAATATACAAACATATCCATTATAAAGGCAACCCTCGTAGTAAGAGATGGAAATCCAATTTATCTCTTCGGCTTTGACTTATGATATATACCCAGGGTAATGTTTATATTCATTTGCCTTCAAGACCAAGGGTAAACAAATCTTCACAAGCATTTTGAGGGGGACTTCGGCTAAGGTTTGCTTTGCACTTTGATCGCGAAAACCCGGGCTGAAAGAGATGACTTATTATCTCTCCGAGGATGACCAGTAATGAGGTTTCTCTGCCAATCTCTCCAGCGAATTGTGCGCGAGTCTCTTCTCTCTGTTTCTGTCTGTCTCTCTCTCTCTCTCTCTCTCTCTCTCTCTCTCTCTCTCTCTCTCTCTCTCTCTCTCTCTCTCTCTCTCTCTCTCTCTCTCTCTCTCTCCCCTTCTCCCCCCCCCCCTCTCTTAAGAAACAAACGATTTAGAGAAAAGGAGGTTGGTTCCGCCTTTCAGACGTCACTCACAGTGAACGATAAGCGGGTATTCCTCGTGTAACAAAATCTCTCAACTGCGAACAAATGCATGAAAATACATTGAGATTTTTAATTTCTTTGTGGATTCAAGACAGCGTTAGAGAGGGAAAATTACCACATACAGACTAGTTTATCTATCTATCTATCTTAGTTTATCTA
>NC_061859.1:25927576-25930076 GCF_019202785.1 Penaeus chinensis
TACCCTCACGATCACGATCTTTAGAAACGTTACCCGTGTTTTCAATATTTCCAGGTTGTGTTCCTGCCGCTATCAGTGTGATAACATCGTTTGCTTTTATACACACACTTTCGTCCCCGTTCTCTCTCTCTCTCTTTCAGCTATATTCAATGAGATAAAATCTACATAACCCATTGATTAAAATAAAAAAGGAGAAACGAAAAAAGAAAGAGAGAAAGAAAGAGAGGGGAATAAAAAGAAATAGGTGGATCCAATATGAAGAAAGAGTTTAAAAAGTGGAAAGCAAGAGATATGTTCTGGTCCAATCATGTCGCCCAAAGTATTTCCTTCTTTGATCCATCAGATCTGTTATTTCAGGCGGCAAGGGAGGGCGGACGTTTGGTGTGTGTGTGTGTGTGTGCGTGTTTCTGTGTGTGTGTGTGTGTGTGCGTGTTTTTGTGTGTGTGCATGTTTCTGTGTGTGTGTGTGTGTGTGTGTGTGTGTGTGTGTGTGTGTGTGTGTGTGTGTGTGTGCGTGTTTCTGTGTGTGTGCATGTTTCTGTGTGTGTGTGTGTGTGTGTGTGTGTGTGTTTCTGTGTGTGTGCATGTTTCTGTGTGTGTGTGTGTGTGTGTGTGTGTGTGTGCGTGTTTCTGTGTGTGTGCATGTTTCTGTGTGTGTGTGTGTGTGTGTGTGTGTGTGTGTGTGTGTGTGTGTGCGTGTTTCTGTGTGTGTGCATGTTTCTGTGTGTGTGTGTGTGTGTGTGTGTGTGTGTGTGTGTGTGTGTGTGTGTGTGCGTGTTTCTGTGTGTGTGTTTGTGTATGTGTATGTGTGTGTGTTTGTATATGTATGAGTGTATGTGTTTGTGCGTGTGTGTATGTGTGTGTGTTGGTGTGCCTGTGGTGGTATATGACAATAATAAATAGAATAATAACAAAAATGATAATGATAATGATGATAAGATAATAATGATAATAATAATGATAATAATAATAATGACAATAACAATGGTAATAGTAATGAAAATGATAATGCCAATAATGATGAGGTTGATAATGAAAATAAAATATAAAAAGAACAATGATGCAAACAAGTATGATAAGAATAGTGGTAATAATGATCATAAATATATTAATGATATGATAATAATATCAATAATAATAATAATAATAATGATAATGAAATAATAATGATGATAATAATAACAATAATAATAATAATGATGATATTGGTAATACTGATAATACGAATGATAAAATTATAATAAAAGAAATTAAAACGATAATGATAAGTACAATAAAAGATAACAATGATTAGAGAAATAATGATAATGATGATGATAATGATAATAACAAAAATAGTAATAATAAGAATAATGATTACAACACTAAAAATAATAATAAGAATTATTACGACAACTGTAATGGTGTTGATAACAATAATAACACTAATGATAATAATAACAATAATAATGATAATAATGAAAATAATTATATAAATTGTAACGACAGGAACAACAACAGCAACAATAATGATAATAATTATAGTAATGATAATAATGATAATAATGATGAGAACTATAATAATAATTATAATGGTAATGATAACGATGCTGATAATAGTGATGATAGTAATAGTTATAATGAAAATAGCTATATTGATAATGATGATAGTAATAATAATAGTGATAATGATAATAGTAATAAACACAATAATAGTTACAGTAATAATGATAATAATAATAATTATGGTAATTAAAATAATGATAATGATAATAATAACAATAATATTAATAATAAAAATAATGATAATAATAATCATAATAGTACTGATAATACTGATAATAGTAATAATAAAAAAAAAGATAATCATGATAATAATGATAATAATAATGATAATAACAATAATGATAATGATAATAACAGTAACATAAAAAAATATAATTGTAATAATGATGATGCTAATAATAATAATGATGATAAAGATAAGAATAAGAATATTGATAATAGTAATAATAATAATAATAATAATATTAATAATAATAATAATAGTAATAATAATAATAATAATGATAATAATAATAATAATGATAATATTAATCAGTTCTAGTGCTACTACTAGTCATAATAATAATGATAATGATAGCGGTAATAATGATTGTGATAATAGGACTAATTATAAAAATTATAATGCTAATAATACTAACAAAAACGATGATAAAATAATGATAATGATTATGATGATAACTATTAGAATGAATATCAGTCTTATAACACACGACAGTAATTATGATAATAGTAATTAGAAGTATATTAAAATTATCGTTGATGATTGCAACAAAAATATTAATATTGACAATAGCATTTACAGTGATCATGATGATAATTATGATATCCATTTTATTTGGATATTATGATCACTGTAGCATTTTCATATTGTTTATTTGCTAATATTGAATTACTAATTAACTCTGTCGCGTTGTACCATATTCACACAAAAAAAAAATGAAAATTTTATTATGAAC
>NC_061859.1:25947576-25955076 GCF_019202785.1 Penaeus chinensis
AAAGGAAATCCCTGTGGCCACCAGGTAATGAAGAAGGAACACAGGTATGCAGACAAAAACACAATTTGGCACAGGCGAAAGGAGGTCAGGCCAGGCGGGAAGTGGGAGGCACAGAGCAGAATAGATGGTAACGAGAAACCACAGTTCGAGATTAAATTATTCAGACAGTTGGATATAACAGCCACACACACGACATATATGGGCGTATTCATACATATATTATGTTTCGATCTATCTATTTATTTATATATCTATATATCAAACCATCTGTCTATCACCACGTGTGTATATATATATATATATATATATATATATATATATATATATATATACATATATATGTATATATACACATATATGTATACATATATATACATATATATACACATATATGTACATATATATACATATATTTACGTATATATATACATATGTATATATATATATACATATGTATACATATATATACATATATATACACATATATACACACATATATACATATGTATGTATTCCGTAATAGGTTTGCCCCTCAAGTGTCGGATTTTAAGCACAAAGCGGTATATTAACACGGCCGTGAACACAATAACTAAGTAAATACAACAATGCAAATATGAACATCAGAACAAAAAGAATATACAAATGAAAAATATAAATATTATGATGTAAAGAGTATGTTAAGTTAACCAAAGTGGGTGGTTTATGGTGGGCAGTTTCATAGGTAAACCAGCTAGTTGCGGTGGATGTGTAGTTTAGTTCTGGCCTCATCTTTTTGATCAGGAGGGATTCTGAGGTGATGAGGTCTAGGCGGGAGGAATGAGCGAATAAAATGCTGAAATCAGTGTTAAAGAAATGGTGTGAATGTTTTAGTGAATGCTCTCTTGAGAAGGATGGTTTGCTCAGCGGGAGGCCAGTTCTGAAGGACTTGCCTTTGTGTTCAAAGATGCGGTGACGTAACCATCGTGAAGTTGATCCCACATACCTAGTTTGGCAGATAGGACAGGTGAATAAATATACCACATTAGAACACAAGTCAAAACTATAGTTCATGGGTTGTTTCATGAACTTTGCTATAGTAAATCTAATCTGGGGTAGTTATTTCGCAAGAGTGTTTTTAATTGTTTCTTGATTTCATAGCTTAAATCACCCAAATATGGTAGTTTTACATACTTATGTTCTCTTTGGACAGTAGAGACAGTTTGTTGGATGGAAAATTTCTTACAAGTTTTAGTTATTAGTTTTAGTTTTTCAGAAATAATAATAATATATACATATATGTATATGTATATATATATGTACATATATATATATATGTTCATATATGTATATATGTATATATATCTATATATATATATATATATATATATATATATATATATATATATCCCTTTACTTCCTGACCCTTCTTCTTTACCTGAAAAAAATTGTTACATGATAGGAATATATTGTATTAGGGTTATTTATAAGCTACATCAAGTGTTTTTTTTTTTTATTTATTTATAATAAACTATTTCCATAAGAGGGACAAAATTGTCACTTCAGGAGTACAAAAACATACTCTGCACCTGAATATTTCTCAGTTTTTTTTTTATTACTTTCTAAATAAACATAAATGCAATTAAGGCACTTAACTTTCATTTTATAAGCATTTGTGCAAAAAAGTATATAATTTCCTCAGTTGACCCTCCTGTATGAAATTGGAAAAAAAAAATTCTGAGGAAAAATACTTTCTGCAAAAACTCAAAGTAAAATAGTTTTCTTGCATGGGGAAAAATAATTTCTCTTGTGATTATTTTGTGTGGAATTCTAGAAAACAATTCCTCTTTGATTCACAACACAAATGAACTTCACATTTCATGCAAAACACTAATACCTTACCAGTGCATCCTGGCAGCTTACATGTGCCTCTTTTCTCAGAAATGACAGGGAAGTGCTAAACCATATCCTTGTCTTTGTCAGGAATAGGCTTAGTTGCTCTCCCAGTTTTTTCCTTCCTCTGACGTCCACGCCCGCAGACTGGTGGAGTTTTCCCTGATAAAGCTGCTTCCTAATTTCAACCTGAACAGCGGCTTTTCTCCTGCCGACAGTCTCCTCGCTTTCCACATCCTCCGCCTTCTCCCGTATGCCGGCCACCCTTCACACAGTCCGCCCGACCCTCCGACCTGATCTGACCTCCCTTCGTTTCCGTCCGTCTGTCCTCATCTGCCCCGTGTCTCCGCGTTGCCTTTCCTCTCTCTGCTTTATACCCCTCCTCTTCCTTGCCTCTTCAGACCTGAAGATGGTATCCAGGTGGATTCCGAAACTGTAGTCTCATTATCAATTAAATCTAGTTTTACATTGTGGGTTTTTATACCTTAGTATCAACACGGTAGTGTGTTTTCTCCTTTCATATATATATATATATATATATATATATATATATATATATACACGCACACATATTTTCATGTATGTATAACCTCCTTCTGTAACTTCAAACTTCAAAGAAATTGCATTTGGATTCGTATCGCTATAGCTAATTCCATTTGTATGTGCAACTGGATATTATTCTTAATTAATTGAAAACACTAATGTATATATAGAAAGTTCTACAAAGTTTATTTTACACCTAAATACTTCCACCGAAGGGAGAGGTTATATAATCGTCCATTAATTGATTCAATTATTGGTTTCTTGGCTGGTTAGTTTGTCAGTAGGATTACGCGAAAAATACTGACAACATATGACATAAATTTATGAATGGCCTACCGATGGGACGAAGACCTGCTGAGGCAGAGCTGGTGTTGAACCGAGGCAGATGAGTGGCGGGGCAGATGGATTATAGGCTGAGAGTAAATGTGTGGCGAAGCGTGGAGCAGATTAAGGTTGATGAGGGTAACTAGGAGGAGATTAGGGCAGATTTGGGTCAGATTTCTGTCGAATTGGTATACTTTTGGCGTATGTCGACATTGGTGGGGATTAGCTGTTGTAGAGAAATTGTTGGTAAATGAAAGTAGATTAAGATTTTAGAGGAGAATAAGGAGATTTGTAAAGTACAGATATGAAGGTAGATTGAAACCAACGGCTGATGTCTGCGCTTTTTTAATAATCTCTAGGTATGAAGAAATTAGGGACAATATTTCACCGAGGAATGCAATGTATTCAAATATATATGGTTAAGTTAAATGGCAAACTGCCATACAACTAGAGCGTTCTGAATAAACCAATAAATATTCCCCCAAAAGAAAGTATTAAAGCTTTGTTCAGCTTGCAGTAATGTATTCTAAATCCGTAGAAACAGGCCATTGATTCCTTCGCAAAAACAAGAGAAGGAATAACCTCAGACCATATCATACGTTCCCACTTGAACTCGAGAACGTCCTCATTTAAAACCTAATAAAAATATGAATAAACTTGCTACACAGAGGGATCTTATTTTACATACTTTCTAAGTTCGTTTTCTCATCTTGCACTTATTGGGCCGTATAAGTGTCGTAACTTGGCCGGCGGCAAATGACGTCAGTGAATCCTGGTAACAAGCTGATATTTACGCGAGCAGCGACGGGAATGGTGATCATTATATATCAGAGAAGAGTTAGGAAGGTGGTATCTAATTTGGATCTGAATCTGAATTTCTGTGAGTCGTTTGGTTAGTGAATATGGAAAGGATGCATTTCTCGCTTCTTGTAGATAGCTGTATCATCGTCTATAGTTATATTAAGATATCAAGATACTTAATCTGAGGATGTCTATTACACAGAATACGCTGTAGTAGTTTCATAGTGCTTTATTTTGCATACAAATGTTCTGTAAAAAAAGAAGAAAAAAAGTAAACGCTATTTCAGTGATGTGTCTAATAACTAAGCTACAATCCTAAATATCTAAATAAACTGTTAATGCGACTGACGGTTTATTAATGTGCCATTTTGGTAGCACGCCCTCGAATCATACGATATTTAAATAATGGAATTATGATTCACTATAATTTTTTCTCTCGCTATTCTGAAGCTATACTGCGTTAAGGGATTATCACATGGGACGTAATTTCCTGTGCTTTGCATGTTGAAAATGCACTGTCCTGAAGGCTTCCCTCGACGTTCGGGATGATAGGCCTAAGCCTTTTTTTGCCACCCTTTCTAGATTTGGTAACTTCATGTGAAAACTCAACTTCGGCGTTTATGACACATGGTGTTTATGAAATATTAAGTATGTTGCCGTGCATGCATGATTGGTTTATTTAAAACTGCATATTTTTCAAATTTCGGAAAACAATAGTTTTCTCTATTTGTTTATAAATACAAACAGTGCAACGTAGAGGTTAATTTCACAAATTCGCTTGCTTTCAATGCTAATGCAAAGAGGAGTTAGACATCTATTTTGTGAACTAAGCAGAAGGACGATTAGGATGCATGTTTCGAATTACAAAACTGAAATTTTGCTCTTCTTGCGTCTAGTTTCCTTTTCTGCAGCAAAAGCTACGATAAATGTCACGGGAAGCGCGCCAGCCACCGCCTTCCTCGCTATCATTGCTGCTTATCTCTGGCGAATCCAAATTAACGGGGGCGGGGGGATGCTGTGAGGCCAAGGCATTGTGTGTATGTGCGCTTGTGTGTGTCTATATATATATATATATATATATATATATATATATATATATATATATATATTATGTGTATATATGTATTATATATATATAATATATACAAATTACGCACACACACAAAAAACACATTTATATATATATATATATATATAATATGTATATATATATGTGTATATATATCATATATATATATATATATATATATATATATATATATATATAAATATATATATATATATATATATATATATATATATATATATATATGTATATATATATGTATATATTATGTATGTATATTATATATACAATTTACATAAATATATATATAGATATATATCATTTATAAATAATATATATTTATACATATATATATATATATTTATATATATATATATATATATACATATATATATATATATATATGTATATATATATATATATATATATATATATATATGTGAGTTTGTGTGTGTGTGGGTGTGTGTATGCGTGTTTGTATGTGTATGTATGTGTGTGTGTGGTGCGGCGGGGTATGCATATTCACACACACACACACACACACACACACACACACACACACACACACACACACACACACACACACACACACACACACAAACACATGTATATTCCACGGGTATCAGGAAGTGCCTCATCCGCCTGGCTGGTAGATTTTTCCGCTAACAGGCAACAGGCCGTTCGCGTGCAGAGTTAAGTTTCCAGCCTCCTGCCACTCACGTGTGGAGTATCCCAGGGGATTAGAATCCTTACCTTACCTTTCCCATCATGATTAACGACGCGCTCCTAGAGACCGAGCATCGTTGGAAATACCAACTCGACGTAGTCCGTTCCACCAAGCTGCTCGGCGTCACCATCGACGAAAAGCTCTCCTGGACGCAGCACGTCAGAGACATCGTGAGGTCTGCCTCGTACAAACTCCACATACTACGTCGCCTCAAGTCCCTTGGTGTCCCACTTCCGGAGCTTCAAAATATCTACAGACTATTCAGTCTACCCAAACTGACCTACGCCTCCCCCGCCTGGCCCTCCTCCCTCACCGCCACCCAGCTGCTACAACTCGAGAGGGGACAGAAAAGGGCAGCCAAGATCATTCTGGGTCCTGTCTATACCAGCTACGACAGCGCCTTCACTATCCTAGGCCTCACTTCCCTCGCCACTCCTTACACCACCTCGGAAACTGGTGCCCATCACGTCCCGCACTGACCGCTACAGCCGGAGCACAAGGCCCACTCCAGTCCAACTCATTAACGAGCACTAGTCAATGGACCGCCCCCTGACCACTAGTCCACAATTACCAGACCAGCTCCCCTGGCTGTATGAGAATCATTAAACCGATTATTATCATTATTATTATTATTATTATATATACATGTATAAATATATATAGAGATAGATAGATATTATAGATATAGATATATAGATATATGTATTCATATACATACACACACACACACACATATATACAAATATATATGTGTGTGTGTGTATACATATATGTATATGTGTATATATATGTATATATATATATATATATATATATATATATATATATATATATATATATATATATATTTAACTCAGTGCCGCCGGGGAAAATTAGTAAAAAATATGGAAAAATGCTGTGCTCTTTCATTATATTTTTTGTGAAATGTCTCTGCACATTGATTGCTCTGCTAGTGCTTAGCCACAAAGGAGTCAATTAGTAGATCTTGTGGCTTTAACTGATTTTAAATGGCGGAATTTTTTTTTATAAACATTTGAAGAGCAAAATGAGATAACGTAAAATATCTATGTGTAAAAATCACACATGTAAACTCACAGTGGGCATGGCATACACGTACACGTCATTCCCGTTGGCACTGGGATATATATATATATATATATATATATATATATATATATATATATATATATATATATATATATATATATATATATATATATATATATATGAACCGCGTTCATTTTGACAAATGTATAAAAGTTATGAATGAGGGAAATACAGAGTATATATATATTAGACATGAGGTGATGAACTACCTGACGACTGTGACCTCCCACTTGTTGATCGTATAATTGCAGCTGCGACCTTGGATAGTTTGAATCTACCCGACGCTGCGTTGATGCTTTTCTCCGTCGCGATGTAAGCAGCTTCCATTACCTTCCTTTTCTGTATGTACAGTCCTCCATGGACTATTTTTGCTTCCTTCCAATTGGGTAGATGTCCAGCTTCATCTACCCAAAGGGTTCGTTCAAGGGATTGCTACATGCTGCATGGCTGATGCGTCGTCACGCCCCCCGGCGATCCCACGCAGATACATCACCGCGCTGAAGGGCCTTCGCGACGACGAGACCATCGTCATCACTCAGGCTGATAAGGGTGGAGGTATCGTTGTTATGGATAAAAGTGAATATACACTTAAAATGAACAATTTACTTTCCGATGCTTCTGTTTACAGGAAAGTAACGAAAGGTGAGGGGGAGATGGAAGCTGCCAGATTCAAAAAAGAAGGCGAGGGATTTACTCCTGCGTTCAGCTAAAGGTAAAGGTCTATTTCACCTGCTGGAGGAGGCCCCCTGCAACCCGTCCATGAGAGGTCTCCCGAAGTTACACAAGGCAGACATACCGATGAGACCGATCACCTCTGGGATTGGCAGCGGTCCCCATCGTTTGGCTAAGTATTTGGCTAAACCCCTCTCCGGCGCTATGGGAGTCATCAGTGATTCCCACCTGAAGAACTCTGGGGACCTCATCAGACGTCTTCAGAGTTCCGGTTATAAAAATAAAAAGCTTGCCAGTTTTGATGTAAAATCCCTCTTCACCAATGTGCCCACAGACGGAGCAGTCCGAGCGGTCGAGAGGGTCACCAGCTCCATGACAGACGCAGAACTTC
>NC_061859.1:25967576-25989406 GCF_019202785.1 Penaeus chinensis
AATAATAATAATGATAATAATATTAATAATAATAATAATAATAATAATAATAATAATAATGATAGTAATAATAATAATTATTATTATTATTACTATTATTATTATTATCATTATTATCATTATTATTATTATTATTATTACAATAATGATGATGATAACAACAACAACAATAAACATAATAATAATAATAATAAAAGCAACAACAACAACAACAGTAATAATAATAATAACAATAACAATAATAACGATAATAATAATGATAATGATAATGATAATGATAATGAGATTGATAATAATAACAATAATAAAAATAACAATTATGATAATAATAAAAAGCAAAATCAATTATGACAATAATAATCATGGTAATAATAATAAATATAATGATAATAAAAACAACAATTACAGTAGTAACAAGAACAATACTACTACCAATGATAACAATGGCAATAAAGATAATGATAATAATGATGATAGTAATAAGGATAATATTAATGATAATGAAGATAATGATAATATTAATAATTATTAGAGTAACGAGTATTATAATGATGATGAAATTGATAATAGTAATGACAATAGTAATAATGATAATGATGGAACCTAAATAATTGCAACAAGTATAGGAACAACAAGAGCAATAACGACAACAACAATGGTATTGGTTATGGGAATGCTAATGATAATAATGAAGTTGAAGATGATGATAATGATAATGATAATAATGTCAACAAAATGATAATAATGAGGATGATAATAATGATAAAAACAATAGTAGATAATAATAATAATATTAATAAAAACAATAATAATAATAATAACATTAAGATAATGGTAATAATGCTATGAACAATAATAATAATAATGCTAAGAACAATAATAATGATAATCATTATAGTAATGCTAAGAACAATAATAATAATAATGATAACAATGGCGATGATGATGATGATAATGATGATGATAATAATAATAATAATAATAATAACAATAATAATAATAATAATAATAATAACATAAATAATAATAATGATAATTACAACAATCATGATAATGCTGATATTACTACTACTAGTAGTACTACTAATAGCAATAATAATACTAAAAGCAACAACAAGATCAACCGTAATAATAATAATAGCAAAAATAATAATGATAATAATGATAATAATAACAGTAATTGTAATAATAATAATAATAATAATAATGATAATAATAATAATAATAATGATAATAATAATAATAGCAATAGTAATAATAATAATAATAATAATAATAATAATAATAATAATAATAATAATAATAATAATAATAATAATAATAACAACAACATCAACAACAACAACAACAATAATAATAATAATGATAGTAATAATAAAAAAGGTGTTGATAATAATGATAATAATTGGAGCAGTAAGAACAATAATCATTGACCTTATAAGCAAAGTCAAGTTAAATATGCTTATTCACCAGCCTTGCAATATGCTCATAGTACATAGTACAGTGTTCTGTAATTATTGTAATTGTTCATGGTAATATAAGCATAAAAATCATACAAAAGAATATTCCGTTAATAGACTCTTGCCACTGTGTTTACATAACATTGTTCTTTGTTTACGGCAGTTTTACATTTAGGATAAAGTACGAGTATATCTTCCAAAGTATCAGATGAAACGAAATATTCAAATAGTTCTTTATACCTCATGTTTGATGGTCTGAAAGGCTGTATCACATGACATTCCGAGATATAGTGCTCAAACGTTCGCTTGTTTTCTTCGTTAAACATTCTACATCTAGATTCATCTGCACTTCTTGCACCGTGCAGTTACCAGTACATTCCGTAACCTAAGCGTATTCTTGCAAAAAACACATCACATTGTTTGATTTGACTTCGGTGCCACCCATAGAAAGGCTTGCTATTTCTATACTGATCGCAGTACCTTATGGCACAGCTTTCAGGTCAGTTCTTCCTTATGAGAACTTTTCAATATATGTGCAACCCTAGCAAGAGGCATTCCAAGATCTATGTTTACAGGGTATAAGATCGACCCATGGTTATCCCCGCAAAATCGTCCAGAACACAGGAGGAATTCTGACGACGTCCTGCCTTGGTGTTACTAGGCTTAGTTTTAGTTTAGTCCTTTATTTACCACCCTGGCTAACTGCACAGGCGTGGGCAAGGTGTGATACATTTAATGCATGGTCATAACATTACATAGTGATATACATATGAATTTTAGCCTATAACATTATTATGAGTACTTTATCAGTTTCAGGAAAGGAACAATTGCACAGTCCTTTATCCACTCATCTTCCACGCCGGCATATAGCTTGGGCGTGGGTCAGCATTAATACATTTTATATTCGGTTATGTGATACTACATTCCAAATTTAGGATACAACATAAGTATATCTTCTAAGACATCAGATGATATGAAGTAGTTACATAGTTCTCCGTACCTCATGCTAGGTGGTCTGAAAGGCCACCTGTACAAACTGTACTGACCTGCCAATACAATCTATATCCAAGCCTGATTCTTGCAGTCACATCATCACACTGTCTTGTTCTTGTTTTATATAAACCATAGATGAAGGAATCTTGCCTAAACCGGCCATAGTGCTTTATGCTACAGCTTTCAGGTCATTGAGAATTAATCAACTCAGTCAAGTCCTCTCTGAAGAAAGTTTTAATGATGTATAAAATTCTAGAAAGAGATATCCAAAGATCTATATCCTCACTTTGTTTGTCACATGCTGACTTTGCTAGGCGATCAGCATGATCATGCCTAGCAAAACGTATATTATGGCCTCGTTCTTTTGCACGATACACATTTATCCTTATGTCATTTGCAATATTTCCCGCACCTTTGTCTAGAGTGTTCAGAGCCTGGAGAGCACTCTGTGAATTGCAGAAAATGACCCCTGAGCCTTGATTCAATAGAAATTCGGTGGCCATGAGTATTCCTGCCAACTCTGTTTGCATAGTGCTAGCCCAGTCATGAACCCTCCTACAATCCTGGAGCTGCAAAATATTGTTTTTATATACAACAAAAGCGCATCCTGCTCTGCTCCCAGACTGCAATGATCCGTCAGTGTAGCATTCATATGCATTGGAAAGAGTTTCTAGATGCTCATTTATAATTGCAAGTGCATACTGTTTAAGTATAGCAGGGGGAACACTGTCTTTTTTGGGGGCAGCCGTATAATATACACTCAGGTCCGACATTTTCCACGGTGGTACAGAACGTCCATGTAGGGTCTTAGTTATGCGTATGTTCAGCTAAGATAAGTGTTTACACGTTGCTTGTACCCATGGATTTGAGTATGAATCGGTGTTGTCATTCAAAGTTAGCTCTTCTATTCTGTGTTTTAGTTGTCTTTGGAACTCTGTACAATGGAGGGGTCCTCTAATTTATTTGACACTAAATGTGGTATTTATGTATAATATTCTTTCCTAAACAGAAGGTAAATTATATTCTGTTCTCATATTTACAATCCTTGTTGTTCTAGGGGCACCAAGAATGATCCTCATGGCTTCATTTTGTACACTTTCTAGACTAGTCAACTCTGATTCCTTGAACAATACTAGGTGCAATGCATGGTAATCTATGACCGACCTTATGTATGACAAGTAAAAGAGTCTCTAAATATTGACATTAATACCATGGTCTTTGCCGACAAGTGTCCTAAGTGGCTTCAGCCGCTCCCACAGCCTTTTCTTCAGGTTTCTAATGAACTCTGAATCATTAACAATCACCCCGAGGTATTTGTATTGATGGCAGAGATCTAGCTCAACGTCATTTATATGAAACCTTGGCAGAGGGATTGTCTGTGGGTTAAATGCCTTTGTTTTTGCAGATGAAATTATCAAGCCACACTCAGTAGCCCTTGCAGAAAGTATATCTAGAATCTCTTGCATTCTCTCCTCGGATGAGGATTTAATACAAATGTCATCGGCATAGCAAATAATGGAGTCATTGCCTTCAAGTGGTATATCGCCCAGTAATCTATGCATTAGGATATTAAATAGCATGGGACTAAGTACGACTCCCTGAGGTGTGCCGCGTTCAAATACTTTTGTATGAGTACTTTTAATGCCCCTGAAGAGAACCTGAGCCGATCGATTCGATAGATACATTTGAATCCATGTTAACAGTTTTCCCCGAATACCAAAGCTAACTAGTTGCTCAAGGATAATTTTCCTGTTTACAATATCAAAGGCAGAATTAAGATCAAGAAATACGGTTTACATGCCTGGGTTTGAGTTTGTTAAGTACTCTGCAAAACAGTGCTGACTGCTAGGCCCTGGGAGAAATCCATACAGTCTGGGGGATAACTTAGCATTTATGCGATACATGAGCCTGTTCAGAATTATTCTCTCAAGTACTTTGCACAGACAGGAGGTCAAGGAAATGGGTCTGTATTTATCAGTATTGGGTTTGGGTATAGGAATGATTAAGCTTTTAGTTCAGGAGCTTGGGATAATTCCTTGAGATAGGCTGAGTCTATACAGGTGTAAAAGTAGGTTGCCTGTTACCTGAGCAATGTGGCGAAGGACGCTGTAAGTAATGCCGTCCTCACCAGGGTCGTTGCCTTACCTTTCAGAAGGGCATTGCTCAGTTCCCACTCGGTTATTTCGACAAAGTCGGAGGGGTCAATAGCAGCACATGCTATTGCTATATTGAAATTTCTATCTATTTTCGATTTGTTGGGCTGATATTTTATCCCTTGTGGAAGTGAGTGTACTTGAGAATGTCCTGCCCACTGCTCTAGCAGCATATTAGCCTGTTCCTGTGGACTGTGGAACTGCGGTGTTGTGAGGGCTTTACCTGTCAGTCTATTATTTTTTTCCAGATGTCAGCTATAGAAGTTTGACTATTGATACTTTGCAGGAATTGTTCCCAGTATTTACTACGAATCTGAGTTTTTAATTCTCTGAATTCCTTGTTGGCTTTCAGAAACTGACATCAGGATAAACGTGTATCGTGCAAAAGAACGAGGCCATAATATACGTTATGTGTGGATTCCATCGCATGTTGGAATCTCTAGGCATGATCATGCTGATTGCCTAGCAAAGTCAGCATGTGACAAACAAAGTGTGGACATAGATCTTGGGATACCTCTTTCTAGGATTTTATACATCATTAAAGCTTCCTTCAGAGAGGACTTGACTGAGTTTATTAATTCTCAACTGCCTGAAAGCTGTAGCACAAAGCACTATGACCGGTTTAGGCAAGATTCCTTCATCTATGGTTTATATAAAACAAGAACAAGACAGTGTGATGTTGTGACTGCAAGAATCAGGCTTGGATAAAGATTGTATTGGCAGGTTAGTACAGTTTGTAATGTCGAAGAAACTAAGTGTAAACTGTGTAATGAAGAATATAAGCGAACACTTGTACATTATTATTATTATTATTATTATTATTTATATTATTATTATCATTATTATCATTATCATCAATATTCTTATAATTCATATTATTATTATTAGCATTATTATCATCATTATACTGCACACTGTACAATGTACTGTATATATATTGTACAATGTACTACATATCAATCTAATAATATTACGGTATCCAGTTGCCACATTTCACTATCTTTGCTTATGAGGTCACTGCTGATGATTATTGGTATTATTGCCGCTATTATCATTATTGTCATTACCATTTCATTATTACTATCAATATTATTATTGTTATGATTATTATTATTGTTATAATTATTATTATTATTATTATGGTGGTTGTTATTATTATTCTTAGTAGTATTAGTGGTAGTATTAACATTATTATCATTATTATTGTTATTAGTATTGTAATAATAGTAATAATGATAACAATAAGAAGAATGACAATAATGATATCAGTAATAATAGTGATGATTATAATGATAATAATAAGGATAAGATAATGATAATAATAATGACCAAATAATGATAATGAAATAATAGTAATGATTAATACCACTAAAGATAATGATAGTGATAACAATAATAGAAAATAAGAAATATATGAAGAGTGAGAAGAAGACAGACAGGGGTTAGAAGGAGGAAGAGTATAGTAAAGAGACAGAAAGAGAAAATAGCCGAACCATGTCAAATGGGACCGCTGGAGCTATATGTCTCATTGACAGCTCTTAAGACCGTACAGCAATCTTTTACCAAAATTACAAGCTAATCTTTCTTTCAGCTGTGTGAATAAGACATCGCATGAAATGCTTGTTGTTAATGCGACGGTATTAAAGTCTAAAAAACAAAACAAAACAAAAAAGAACATTAAGCACAAACCCGTGTCTTAAGACGCGATTCACAGATAAAACCCGACCTCAAGGGATAATACATTGGACGGTGTATGGCAGGGAATTTATGTACTAAATCTACGGTATCCACATTTCACTACATAATGATGCAGATAAATAACTATCGCTATTATCATCATTACCATCTCATTATTATTATAACTATTATTATTATTATTATTACTATTATTATTATTATTGTTATTATTATTGTTGTTTTGTTGTTGTTGTTGATTTGTTGTTGGTATTGTAATAATCATTATTATTATTGTCATTATCATTGTTGTTGTTCGTATTAGCATTATTTGCAAAAAAACATGAACTTCTTGTACAACTTCCTCGTATATAATACCAGAGATTCATATACATGGAACGTGGGCACTGGAGCGCGGGCACCACACGAACTCTCCGTATGAGGTCACGGTGTGTGCTCTTATAAGCAAAGGTTGTGAAATGTGGCAATGCGATGCCGTAGGTAATATTAACCCCTCCGAGGCGGATACCGACTGAAGACGCGCAGCCGAGGTCGGGTTTTGTCTGTGAATCGCGTCTTAAGACACGGATTTGAGCTTAATGTTTTTTTTATGCTTACGACTGGATGTAAGAGGCACTGAAATAACATCGCATTAATAACAAGCATTTCATGCGATATCTTATACACACAGTTGAAAGATGATTAGCTTCTAATATTGATTAAAGAGTCCAGCTATTATATCTTTCTGTCGCTTTATTATCCCTCCATCTCCCTCTCTCTCCATATATTTTTCTATCTCTTTCTCTGTTATTATTTACACTTTTATTACTTTTAGACTTTTAGTGGTATTAATCATTACTATTTCATTGGAATTACTATTATCAATTATTATTATCAATATAAATTTCACTATTATTGTTCATATTATAATCGTCATTGTTACTATTATTATCATTATTAATATTATTAATGATAATAATAATAATATTAACAATATTGATAGTAACAACTATCATAATACTGCTACTACTACTACTACTATAACTAGAAATAATAACAATAGTAATAACAAAAATAACAACAAGACCAACCACAATAATAATAATAATAATAATAGTAATAATAATGAAAATGATAATAATGATAATAATAATAATAGTAATGCAATGGTACTGATGATAATGTTAATAAAAGTGATAGTAAGAACAATAATCATCAGCATCATTGACCTTATAAGCAAAGATAATGAAATGCTGCAATCAGATACAATAGATATTATTACATAAATTCTCTGCCATACATCGTACAAGGTATAATGATAATGCTAATAATAATAATCAAAATAATATATAATAACAATAAGGATAACAATAATACTAATAATGTCAAATAATAACTAATAACAATAATAGTAATAATAAAGTCAACAAAAACAACCCCTACAACGATATTAGCAATAATAGTAATACCAATATTCATCAGCATCATTAGCCTTATAAGCAAAGATAGTGAAATGGGGCAGATGTATACCGTAGATTTTAGTATATAAATTATCTGCCATACAACGTCGAATGTATTATCCTTTCTGCGGCGGGTAGCGTCTTAAGATGCGCAGCCTAAGTCGGGTTTTATTTGTGAGTCGTGTCTTCAGACACGGATTTGTACAGATGAAAGAAAGATTAGCTTGTAGGAGTGTTGTACACAAAGTTTAGTTAATAAAGTTAAAGTTTTAATAAAGTTTAGTTTTGATTCCATTAATTACAATGGATATTCTTGGTGTGACATACTGTCTGTTTCATTTTTGCTTCTAAACTATCCCCTGTGTGCAAGGAATGGCCGGGGTTACCATCCACTGGCGGCGAGGGAGTCGAACGCAGGTCAGCAAGATGGCTAGACGAGAACGTTACCGCTGCACCACACAATTAACGGTCTTAAGAGGTGTCAACGAGACATAAAGCTCAAGCAGTCCCATTTTACATGATTCGGCTATTTTTCTTTCTGTCTCTTTTCTATGCTCTTCCTCCTTCCAACCCTTGTCTGTCTCCCTCTCTTATTCTCTCTTATTATTATCACTATTATTATTTTTAGTGGTATTAATCATTATTATAATTTCAGTACCATTGTCTTATTATTATTATCATTATAATCATCATTATTATAATTAATATCATGAATCTCATTTTTTTTATTATAATTATTACTATTATTAATGATAATAATAATGAAAATAATACTCATAACAACAATCATGATAATGATGCTAATACTACTACTAATAAGAATAATAACAATAATACTAATAATAAAAACAACAAGAACAACCACAATAAGAATAATTGTAGTAATAATGGTGCTAATTAGAATAACAATAATAGTAACAATGGAATGGTAATGATGATAATGATAATGATAGCGGCTATAATAACATTAATCATCAGCATTATTGACCTTATAAGCAAAGATAGTGAAGTGTGGCAATCAGATACCGTAGATATTATTAGACAAATTCTCTACCATACACTGCACAAGCTATAATGATAATGATGATGATGATAATAATAATAATAATAATAATAATAATAATAAGAATGATAATAATGACAATAACAATAATAATAATAATAATGATAATAATAATAATAATAATAATAAGAATGACAATAACAACAATCGTGATAATGATGCTACTACTACTATTGATAACCACGGTAAAAGTAATAGTTATAATAGTAATAATAAAGTAAGGATGATAATAATAATAATAAAGTAATGATAATAAGAATACTAATAGTACTGATAATAATAATAATAATGATAATAATAATAATGATAATAATAATAATGATAATAATGATAATAATAATGATAATAATAATAATGATAATAATAATAATAATAATGATAATAATAATGATAATGATAATAATAATGATAATAGTAGTAACAGTGAAATGGTAACGATAACAATTATAATAATAGCGACAGTAATAACAATAAGCATTAGCATCATTGGACTTCCGCATATTACGTACCGTATAAGTACTGTCAGCTAACCGATTGCGCCACTTGGGCTATTATGAGCAAAGATATTGAACTGCGCCAATCAGATACCGTAGAATTTAGTAAAGAATTGTGCTTGATGCTTTTCTTACACTTATGTAGGAGGTAGTGTAAAAACGTTGCATTAACAAAAAGTATTTCATATGATGTCATAAGTCATAAGTCTAAAAAAAAGAAAAAAGCATTAAGCACAAATCCATTTATTTTTACTAAAATCTACGGTATCTGATTGCCAGATTTAAATGTGCTAAAAAAACGAACGAGGAGAACCGATGTCAGGCCGCCAGTGCTGATAACCAGAGTGGGCGTGTCAGCGCTGACAACCGCCACGAACAATATCCGGATCCCTGTGACATCGGGCTAGTGACGCAACCAGCCCCCATGGTGAGAAGTGGAACAAAGCTAAGATCAAATGTTTGAAATGGTTAAAAGTACTTCTAAGTTTAAGACTACCATCTGTAATGAAATCCACAATCATAAAGCTATATGTTTATGTGAATCTATAATTTGTAATATTAGAGGATATAACAGCATGAGGTACAGATTGCCTAATAGAGCACTACTCACTTATGGATAAACGCACAATCAAATTTATATCATGGAATATGCGTAGTATAAAGCCTAGGCTGAATGACCTAGAGTTTTATATCCATAAATATAATACTGATGTTATATGCGTGCCAGAACCTTTTGCTGCTGCTGCTAAGATGAAAATAGCACCTGCAATTCAGGGATATTATTCATATGTGAATACAGCCATGACTGGATTATTGACATATGTGAAGGTAACACTGTCGCATAAATTAGTCAAAAAATCCGAGAACACTGATGCTCAATTTCATCCTTTAAAAATTCAGACTGCCACTGGCTATTTTTCACTGTATAATGTATATGCCAGATACTCCAAATTTCTGGCTAGTTCTCTCCCCAATTTTCACAACCAAAGCACGTTATGTATGGGTGACTTCAATGCAAGGCATCCACACTTTGGAGACAACCAATGTAATAGTAATGGGGAAGAATTCAAACATTTTATCAATAGTAGATCACTGAAAGTATATGACACAGAAGCAGAGACTCATTTGGGAGGTGGGAGATTAAATACAGACCCATTTCCTTGACCTCCTGTCTGTGCAAAGTACTTGAGAGAAACATTCTGAACAGGCTCATGTATCGCATAAATGCTAAGTTATCCCCCAGACTGTATGGATTTCTCCCAGGGCGTAGCAGTCAGCACTGTTTTGCAGAGTACTTAACAAACTCAAACCCAGGCATGCAAACCGTATTTCTTGATCTTAAATCTGCTTTTGATATTGAAAACAGGGAAATTATCCTTGAGCAACTAGCTAGCTTTGGTATTCAGGGAAAACTGTTAACATGGATTCAAATGTATCTGTCGAATCGATCGGCTCAGGTTCTCTTCAGGGGCATTAAGAGTACTCATACAAAAGTATTTGAACTCGGCACACCTCAGGGAGGCGTACTTAATCCCATGCTATTTAATATCCTAATGCATAGATTACTGGGCGATATACCACTTGCAATGACAACAGGCAATGACTCCATTATTTGCTATGCCGATGACATTTGTATTAAATCCTCATCCGAGGTGAGAATGCAAGAGATTCTAGATATACTTTCTGCAAGGGCTACTGAGTGTGGCTTGATAATTTCATCCGAAAAAAACAAAGGCACTTAACCCACAGACAATCCCTGCCAAGGTTTCATATAAATGACGTTGAGCTAGATCTCTGCCATCAATACAAATACCTTGGGGTGATTGTGAATGATTCAGAGTTCATTAGAAACCTGAAGAAAAGGCTGTGGGAGCGGCTGAAGCCACTTAAGACACTTGTCGGCAAAGACCATGGTATTAATGTCAATATTGCGAGAATCTTTTACTTGTCATACATAAGGTCGGTCATAGATTACCATGCGTTGCACCTAGTATTGTTCAAGGAATCAGAGTTGACTAGTCTAGAAAGTGTACAAAATTAAGCCATGAGGATCATTCTTGGTGCCCCTAGAACAACAAGGATTGTAAATAGGAGAACAGAACTTAATTTGCCGTTTGTTTATGAAAGGATGTTATACATAAATACCACATTTAGTGTTAAATCAATCCATTGTACAGGCCTCCAAAGACAACTAAAACATAGAATAGAGGAGCTAACCCTGAATTCGACTCATACTCAAATCCACGGGTAAAAGTAATGTAAATATTTAGCTCAGCTGAACTTACCCATAACTAAGACCCTACATGGACATCCTGTACCACCGTGGAAAATGTCGGACCTAAGTGTATATTATACGACTGCCCCCCAAAAAGACAGTGTCCCCCCTGCTATACTTAAACAGTATGCACTTGCAAGTATAAATGAGCATCTAGACACTCTTTCCAATGCATATGAATGCTACACTGACGGATCCTTGCAGTCTGGGAGCAGAGCAGGGTGCGATTTTGTTGTATATAAAAACATTTTGCAGCACCAGGATTGTAGGAGGGTTCATGACTGGGCTAGCACTATGCAAACCGAGTTAGCAGGAATACTCATGGCCACCTGAATTTCTGTTGAATCAAGGATCAGGGGTCATTTTCTGCGATTCACAGAGTGCTCTTCAGGCTCTGAACACTCTAGACAAAGGTGCGGGAAATATTGCAAATGACATCAGGATAAACGTGTATCGTGCAAAAGAACGAGGCCATAATATATGTTTTGTGTGGATTCCATCGCATGTTGAAATCCCTAGGCATGATCATGCTAATCGCCTCACAAAGTCAGCATGTGACAAACAAAGTGTGGACATAGATCTTGGGATATCTCTTTCTAGGATTTTATTCATCATTAAAGCTTCCTTCATAGAGGACTTGACTGAGTTGATTAATTCTCAACTCCCTAAAAGCTGTAGCATAAAGCACTATGACCGGTTTAGGCAAGATTCATTCATCTATGGTTTATATAAAACAAGAACAAGACAGTGTGATGTGACTGCAAGAATCAGGCTTGGGTATAGATTGTATTGGCAGGTCAGTACAGTTTGTAATGTCGAAGAAACTAAGTGTAAACTGTGTAATGAAGAATATAAGCGAACACTTGTACATTATATCTCAGAGTGCCATGTGATACAGCCTTTCAGGCCACCTAGCATGAGGTACGGAGAACTATGTAACTACTTCATATCATCTGATGCCCTAGAAGATATAGTTATGTTGTATCCTAAATTTGGAATGTAGTATCACATAACCGAATATAAAATGTATTAATGTTTTCCCCCGCCCAAGCTATATGTCGGCGTGGCAGATGAGTGGATAAAGGACTGTGCAGTTATTCCTTTCCTTAAACTGATAAAGTACTCATAGCAATGTTATAGGCTAAAATACAAATGTAACACTATATAATGTTATGACCATGCATTATATGTACCACAGCTTGCCCACGCCTGTGCAGTTAGTCAGGGTGGTAAATGAAGGACTAAACTAAACTAAACTTTGCTTATAGGGCCAATGATTGTTATATTGTTAATAATTACAACATAGTTACTGTTATTATTATTATTATTATCACTGTTAGCATTATTAGCATTATTAGCATTAGCATTATTGTCATTACCACATTATTCTTATCATTTCTAGTATTATCATTATTATCATTATTACTATTATTATTAGTAGTAGTAGTATTAATAGTAGTAGTAATAGTAGTATCATTATCGTTAAACAGTGCATTGCAGAGAATTTATATACTAAAATCTACGGTATCTGATTGTCACATTTCACTATCTCTGCTTATAAGGCTAAAGATGCTGAGGAATGTTGTTATTGCTATCAATGTTATTGTCTTTACAATCTCATTACTATTATCATCTTTATTATTATTATTATCATTATTATTATTATCATTATTATTATTATTACGATTATTATTATTATTATTATTATAATTATTATTATCATTATGATTATTATTGTGGTTGTTTTTGTTGCTTTTGTCATAACTATCGTATATGTATATATATATATATATATCTGTGTGCGTGTGTGTATGTGTATGTGTATGTGTACGTGTATGTGTATGTGTATGTGTGTGTGTGTGTATGTGTATGTGTGTTGGTGTGTGTGTGTAGGTATACTTATGCATGCATACATGCATTATATATATATATATATACATACGTATATGAATACACACACACACACATACACACATGTATATAATAGCAAATTTGATCAACGTACGTTTACCATCTAATTTTGGTACACAAACCTACGGTAAGTATATGCCACATTTCACTATCTATCATACTATTATTATGATTATTATCATCATTTACATTACTATTATCATTATTATTATTATTATCATTATTATCATCATCATCATCATTATCATTATCATCATCATTATTATTCTATGTTATTACTATTATAATTTTCATTACTAGCATTATCATCATTGTCAGTATCATTATCATTATTTGTTTCTATTATTATTATCATTGTTGTCATCATTATCATTACTATCATTATCATTGTCATTCTCTCATTATTATTATTATTATTAATTTAATTATCATTATTATCATTATCATTATTATTATCATCATCATTTTCATCTATTTAATAGCATATTTAATCGAAATACGTTAACAATCTATGTTTGGTACATATCTACGGTAAATCTACGCCACGTTTCACTATCTTCCACATTATTATTTTTATTATCATTATTATTTAAATTACTATTATTATTTACGAATACTTTTCATCGTTGTTGCTATTCTTGTTGTTGTTCTTGTTTTGTTATTATCATTACTATTGTTATCATTATTATTATTATATAACTATTTTTAAAATAATCACCATTGTTGTTATCATCCTTATCATTATTATTATTATTATCATTACTATTATTATTATTATTATTTTTATAATTTTCATTACTCTCATTATCATCATATTTTTTATTATTCTCATCGTTATCATCATTATCATTACAATCCTTATATTCCCTATTTTTATAGTATCAACATTTTTCTTCTTTATTATTACGTTTACCATTTTCATAGCTATTATTATTTTACTGTGGGTTCTTTCATCAGTATTTATTTCTTTATTTATACTTTCACACTTTATTTATACTTTGTAATTCGGCATATACTCTATAGCATGTGTATGTGTACGTGTATGTGTATTTGTATGTGTGTGTGTGTGTGTATGTGTATGTGTGTTGGTGTGTGTGTAAGTATACTTATGCATGCATACATGCGTTATATATATATACATACGTATATGAACTCACACACACACGCAATCGTTGCCAAATTTTCATCTTCATCAGTAGCATTACTATTATCATTATTATCATAATAATAATAATGATAATAATAATAGTAATGGTGATGATAGTGATAATAATGATGCTGATGATAACGATGATGATGATGATGATGATGATAATAATAATAATAATAATAATAATAATAATAATAATAATGATAATAATACTGTTAATGATAATAGTAATATTAACAATAATAACAATAGTGACAATAATATTAATATTAATAATAACAGTAATAATAATAGCAATGATAATTATAATAACAATAATAGTAAATGTAATAATAATAACAATAATAGTAATGATAATAATAAAAAATAATAATGCTAATAATAATAACAATAGTAATAATAATAATGATAATAGTAACAATAATAATATAAAATATAATAACGACTATTTGTATTGTTAATAATGTCAATGATGATACAGATAACAAATATAAAAACGACAATATTTCTGATAATGATGATAAAAATAATAACAATTATTTTATTATTATGATTACATTATCATTCTCATCATCATCATGCTCCTCATTTTCATCATCACGAATATCAAATGATGACGATAATGTGTATTATGATAAAAATAGTAATACAAATAATATTGATATAATCATCGTTATTAATATTAATCTCCCTGCCCTGGCCCCTCCCCCCCCCCCACCCCCTGTGGTCCCAGCACCGACCGCGAGTGACCAGCGCGACCCTCCCAACCCAACCAGCGGACAGGGTGCCGGGGAAGCGCCTGCCCGTGCCCTGTGTGACGTCACCAACCGCAGACATTTCCCGCGGCTGCCGGCGAGTGGGGGTGCAGAGGTCGCCGAACTACGCGAAATGTTTGCGCAACTGGCGGAGAAGGTGAACAAGATGATGTTGATCCTTACAGAGGGTGACTCGGGCGTCAAAGCTGCCACACTCTCTGAATTAAAGACCACGCCCCCCCTCCCTCCCCGGGAGCCAGCCGAGGCAGCCGTCCCTCACCCTCAGGCAGGGACGACCGCAGGCCAGGCGGGGGAATCCCCCGCACAACCATGTGACAGAAGTGACGTCACGCCAGCTGACCAAGGCGACATAAAAGTGCTTGAACTTTTAAAGGAAATAAAAGTTCTGAAAGAACAAAACACTAACTTAATTAATGAAATGGAAAAAAATAAAAGTGATTGTCAGTGCCATGATACTCGTGTTACCATTAGTGCTAAAAAAACGAACGAGGAGAACCGATGTCAGACCGCCAGTGCTGATAACCAGAGTGGGCGTGTCAGCGCTGACAGCCGCCACGAACAATATCAGGATCCTTGTGACATCGGGTCCAGTGACGCAACCAGCCCCCCAGGTGCACTTAGCACAGCAACCGGAGGGACTGTGCTGAGAAGTGGAACAAAGCTAAGATCAAATGTTTGAAATGGTTAAAAGTACTTTTATGTTTAAGACTACCATCTGTAATGAAATCCACAATCATAAAGCTATATGTTTATGTGAATCTATAATTTGTAATATTAGAGGATATAACAGCATGAGGTACAGATTGCCTAATAGAACACTACTCACTTATGGATAAACGGACAATCAAATTTATATCATGGAATATGCGTAGTATAAAGCCTAGGCTGAATGACCTAGAGTTTTATATCCGTAAATATAATACTGATGTTATTTGCGTACAAGAACCTTTTGCTGCTGCTGCTAAGATGAAAATAGCACCTGCAATTCAGGGATATTATTCATATGTGAATACAGCCATGACTGGATTATTGACATATGTGAAGGTAACACTGCCACATAAATTAGTTAAAAAATCCGAGAACACTGATGTTCAATTTCATCATTTAAACATTCAGACTGCCACTGGCTATTTTTCACTGTATAATGTATATGCCAGATACTCCAAATTTCTGGCTAGTTCTTTCCCCAATTTTCACAACCAAAGCACGTTATGTATGGGTCACTTCAATGCAAGGCATCCACACTTTGGAGACAACCAACGTAATAGTAATGGGGAAGAATTCAAACATTTTATCAATAGTAGATCACTGACAGTATATGACACAGAAGCAGAGACTCATTTGGGAGGTGGCAGATTAGACTATGTATTTGGCAAAAATTTAGTTCATGGTAATGTCTGTACTTCACTGGTGCGAGAGTTAGTTAGTGACCACTTTGCAATACGAACAGATTATACTGTAGACACCAATTCAGCCACTAGATCACCTAGGCTCCGAATAATTATCCCACCGGGCCTGGAGCATCACTTCAAGGCACGGGTCTATGACTGGTATAACACCTATGAAGTAACATCTGTTGAGAAATTTTCTCAGGATCTAATCAAAGTTGTCACTGACTACTATGCCACTTGGGTCTGTTCAAGAAAACTCTCAAAGAAAAAGAGGCCCCAGACCTCCCATGCACCGAGGTGGATCAATGACCCAATTCTGGCAAAGGAATATATACGAGTTCAGGAGCTTGCTAATTGCTAAAAAGATAATAAGACGACAGATAATCTTCTGCAGTTTATGAAAGCCACCAAGGAATTCAGAGATTTAAAAACTCAGATTCGTAGTAAATACTGGGAACAATTTCTGCAAAGTATCAATAGTCAAACTTCTATAGCTGACGTATGGAGAAAAAATAATAGACTGACAGGTAAAGCCCTCACAACACCGCAGTTCCACAGTCCACAGGAACAGGCTAATATGCGGCTAGAGCAGTCGGCAGGAAATTCTCAAGTACACTCACTTCCACAAGGGATAAAAAATCAGCTCAATAAGTCGAAAATAGATAGAAATTTCAATATAGCAATAGCATGTGCTGCTATTGACCCCTCCGACTTTGTCGAAATAACCGAGTGGGAACTGAGCAATGCCCTTCTAAAAGGTAAGGCAACCGCCCCTGGCGAGGACGGCATTACCTACAGCGTCCTTCGTCACATTGCTCAGGTACCAGGCAACCCACTTTTACATCTGTATAGACTCAGCCTATCACAAGGAATCCTCCCAAGCTCCTGGACTAAAAGCTTAATCATTCCTATACCCAAACCCAATACTGATAAATACAGACCCATTTCCTTGACCTCCTGTCTGTGCAAAGTACTTGAGAGAATAATTCTGAACAGGCTCATGTATCGCATAAATGCTAAGTTATCCCCCAGACTGTATGGATTTCTCCCAGGGCGTAGCAGTCAGCACTGTTTTGCAGAGTACTTAACAAACTCAAACCCAGGCATGCAAACCGTATTTCTTGATCTTAAATCTGCTTTTGATATTGAAAACAGGGAAATTATCCTTGAGCAACTAGCTAGCTTTGGTATTCAGGGAAAACTGTTAACATGGATTCAAATGTATCTGTCGAATCGATCGGCTCAGGTTCTCTTCAGGGGCATTAAAAGTACTCATACAAAAGTATTTGAACTCGGCACACCTCAGGGAGGCGTACTTAGTCCCATGTTATTTAATATCCTAATGCATAGATTACTGGGCGATATACCACTTGCAGGCAATGACTCCATTATTTGCTATGCCGATGACATTTGTATTAAATCCTCATCCGAGGAGAGAATGCAAGAGATTCTAGATATACTTTCTGCAAGAGCTACTGAGTGTGGCTTGATAATTTCATCTGAAAAAACAAAGGCCCTTAACCCACAGACAATCCCTCTGCCAAGGTTTCATATAGATGACGTTGAGCTAGATCTCTGCCATCAATACAAATACCTTGGGGTGATTGTTAATGATTCAGAGTTCATTAGAAACCTGAAGAAAAGGCTGTGGGAGCGGCTGAAGCCACTTAAGACACTTGTCGGCAAAGACCATGGTATTAATGTCAATATTGCGAGAATCTTTTACTTGTCATACATAAGGTCGGTCATAGATTACCATGCGTTGCACCTAGTATTGTTCAAGGAATCAGAGTTGACTAGTCTAGAAAGTGTCCAAAATGAAGCCATGAGGATCATTCTTGGTGCCCCTAGAACAACAAGGATTGTGAATATGAGAACAGAACTTAATTTGCCTTCTGTTTATGAAAGAATATTATACATAAATACCACATTTAGTGTCAAATCAATTAGAGAACCCCTCTATTGTACAGAATTCCAAAGACAACTAAAACACAGAATAGAAGAGCTAACTTTGAATAACAACACCGATTCATACTCAAATCCATGGTTACAAGTGACGTGTAAACACTTAGCTCAGCTGAACATTCCCATAACTAAGACCCTACATGGACGTTCTGTACCACCGTGGAAAATGTCGGACCTAATTGTATATTATACGACTGCCCCAAAAAAAGACAGTGCCCCCCCTGCTATACTTAAACAGTATGCACTTGCAAGTATAAATGAGCATCTAGACACTCTTTCCAATGTATATGAATGCTACACTGACGGATCCTTGCAGTCTGGGTGCAGAGCAGGATGCGCTTTTGTTTTATATAAAAACAATATTTTGCAGCACCAGGATTGTAGGAGGGTTCATGACTGGGCTAGCACTATGCAAACCGAGTTGGCAGGAATACTCATGGCTACCGAATTTCTATTGAATCAAGGCTCAGGGGTCATTTTCTGCGATTCACAGAGTGCTCTCCAGGCTCTGAACACTCTAGACAAAGGTGCGGGAAATATTGCAAATGACATCAGGATAAACGTGTATCGTGCAAAAGAACGAGGCCATAATATACGTTTTGTGTGGATTCCATCGCATGTTGGAATCCCTAGGCATGATCATGCTGATCGCCTCACAAAGTCAGCATGTGACAAACAAAGTGTGGACATAGATCTTGGGATACCTCTTTCTAGGATTTTCTACATCATTAAAGCCTCCTTCAGAGAGGACTTGACTGAGTTGATTAATTCTCAGCGCCCTGAAAGCTGTAGCATAAAGCACTATGACCGGTTTAGGCAAGATTCATTCATCTATGGTTTATATAAAACAAGAACAAGACAGTGTGATGTTGTGACTGCAAGAATCAGGCTTGGATATATATTGTATTGGCAGGTCAGTACAGTTTGTAATGTCGAAGAAACTAAGTGTAAACTGTGTAATGAAGAATATAAGCGAACACTTGTACATTATATCTCAGAGTGCCATGTGATACAGCCGTTCAGGCCACCTAGCATGAGGTACGGAGAACAATGTAACTTCTTCATATCATCTGATATCTTAGAAGATATAGTTATGTTGTATCCTAAATTTGGAATGTAGTATCACATAATCGAATGTAAAATGTATTAATGCTTTCCCACGCCCAAGCTACATGCCGGCGTGGTAGATGAGTGGATAAAGGACTGTGCAATTGTTCTTTTCCCTAAACTGATAAAGTACTCATGGCAATGTTATAGGCTGAAATACAAATGTAACACTATGTAATGTTATGACCATGCATTAAATGTACCACAGCTTGCCCACGCCTGTGCAGTTAGCCAGGGTGGTAAATAAAGGACTAAACTAATTTGCTTATAAGGCAAATGATGCTGAGGAATAGTGTTATTGCTATCAGTGTTATTGTCTTTACCATCTCATTATTATTATTATCATTTTATTGTTATACTTATTATTACTATTATTATTATTATTACGATTATTATTATTATTATTATTATTACGATTATTATTATTATTATTATTATTATTATTAATATTATTGTGGTTGTTCTTTTTGCTTTTGTCATTACTATTGTATATGTATATATATATATATATCTGTTTGTATACATATATTATATATATATACATACGTATATGAATATGCACACACACACACACACACACACACACATTTATGTAATAACATCTTATTTTGGTAAACAAACCTACGGTAAGTTTACTCCAAATTTCAATATCTACCATAATATTATTATTATTATTATGATTGTTTTTGTTATTATAATTATCATTTATATTATTATTATCATTACTTTTATAATTATTATCATTACTATCATTAGTTTTATTGAAATAATCACTATTGTTGTTATCCTCCTTATTATCAATATTATTATAAGTATCATTATCATTATCATTATAATAATTATTATTATTATTATTACTATTATCACTATTATTATTATCATTATTATTATTCTTATCATCATTATTATTATTATTCTATGTTATTAATATTATAATTTTCATTACAAGCATTATCTTCATTGTCAGTATCATTATCCTTATTTGTTTCTATCATTATCATCATTGTTGTCATCATTATGATTACAATCATTATCATTGTCATTGTCTCATTATTATTATCATTATCATTATTATTATTATTATTATTGTTACTATTATTATTATTATTATTACTATGATAATTATCATCATTTTCATCTATTCAATAGCATATTTAATCGAACTACGTTTACAATCTAATTTTGGTACACACAGATCTACGGTAAATCTACGCCACATTTCACTATCTCCCATATGATTATTTTTATTATTATTATTATTATTACTACTACTATTATTTCTTAATACTTTTTATCGTTGTTGTTGTTTTGTTATTATCATTGCTATTGTTATTATTATTATTATTATTATTATTATTATAATTATTTATAAAATTATCACAATTGTTGTTATCATCCTTATTATTGTCATTATTATTATTATTATCATTATTATTATCATTATTATTATCATTTTCATTACTCTCATTATCATCATATCATTGTTATTATAATTAACATTATTTTTCTATTATTCTCATCGTTATCATCATTATCATTATTATCATTATCATTGCCACTTTATCATAACAATTGGTATTTTTATTACCTTTATCATTATTTTTCCTTCTTTTACCATTTTCATAGCTAGTATTATTTTACTATGGGTTCTTTTATCAGTATTTATTCATTTATTTATACTTTCATATTTTATTTTTATTTTGTAATTCCGCATGTACTCTATAGCAATTGTTGCCAAATTTCCATCTTCATCAGTAGCATTATTATTATCATTATTATTATCATAATAAAAATGATGATGATAATAATGATAGTAATGATTATAACAACAATAATGATAATAATAATCATTATCATTCTTGATATTTTTGTTGTATCCTTATTAATATTATCATCATTTTCATAGATTTTTTGGTTGTATCCTTATAACTATTACTATCATTGTTTTTATTATTATT